>NC_056726.1:453358699-453448699 GCF_019279795.1 Protopterus annectens
CTTAAAGCACACCTAAAATTTCACTGGCTATGTCCTTGTCCATACCCCAACTAACCCCCCCCTTTTCTCCTGTACCACTAATTAGCTGCCAGCTCTACTATTAGCTGTCAACAGGTTATCAGTATTTCATTACTATTTCATATCCTTTAACTAGCAGATGATTGCAGTACGATGTTTACTCTTTTCTGTATGTGAGAAATTAATACTACTAGGCAAATGTCTTGCACCTTATATTGTTGTTCTACTCTGACATATGTCATTACCGGTCAGACTGTCTTTGCTAGAAATACGCTGTTTTTTTTTTCCTCTGAAATGCTAGATATTTCTCTTTATATTATGTGAAATTTTGCTTGTCTGAATATATGGAGCCTTCCTTGTGATATTATACTCTGACATATAGGTCATTTCTCCTGTTGAACTGTGTCTTTACTATAATGATACTGTTTCTTTTTTCATCTGATATGCTAGATTGTACTCTTATATTATGTAAATCTTGTATGTCTGAATATATGGAGCTTTTCTCCCCGGACCTCCGCTGAAAATGGGCATATACCCAGTCGGACTTTCCCGGTCAACAAATGTAAAATAAATAAATGTGTATATGTGTGTGTGTAGATATATATATATATATATATATATATATATATATATATATATACATATATTAGTAATAATAACAGTTAGGAAAGGGGAACTTTCCACTGCACAGTACAACTACACCACCTGCATTACAACAGCAACTACTGGTAATTGCAACATCAATCTAATGTAATGCGGCAGTTGGAACCTGATCAAAGGACTGTTGGTCGGTGGTAAGGAAGCCTACTCTTTAAGCATTTTTGATGGCCATTTCACCTGCATGAATGATGACATATGGACTGGGAAAGATTAATGCGAGTGAACTGATAAAAATATGTACCTGATGCTGTCAATTTTCATTATTCTTCAACGTATGGGTTCCAATACTCGGATCCAATTTTGATGTTATTCTAACAAGGCCATACTTCTGTGTATGCATGTTAATATTTGCACAGGGAAAACAGATGTCTGCTGCCTGTCATGCAGCTGAAGGGACATATGAGATTTATCTGTTGCTCTACCATCTTACTTTGCAGTTGTCTCATCTCTCTGAAGTAACCCTTTCTCTTTCAGCATAAGTAGAACAAGATAGTAATCATGCTACCCATCACAATAGGCAGGAGGAACTTGAGGCCAGCCAGGATTCGTTCTACTCACATACAGTGATCTGTATTTTAAATATATTCATCTCAAATATTACCTGCCCATGCTGTGGTTATAGCTGAGAAGTGAGAGGATGATGAGGCCACACGTGCCTCAACAGAGCAGTCCTGACTCCTCACTGGCAGGTAGCTCAATTTCATTGCTTGGGGTGGGCAGAGGTAGAGAGAGCAGCATGCATGTCTGCAGCCTGGATGGAGAGCTGCTTGTAGCAGACAGAAGATATGCTAACCTGGCTGACACTAACAGTCAAACTGCAGGGGTGGGTGTGGCCCCTACTTCAGGCAGCCTAATCCACTGTATTTTGATGGTTTGCAGTAGTGTCCCTTTGGGTGAGGAATGTGGATGGTATGCTGCTGCCTTTACCTCAACGTGTCTACACCTTCCTATTGTTTCATGCCCCATTCTCTTCTGCTTTTTCCTTCCCCCATTACTATCTGTTTTTCTGCCTGACCCCGATTTTGGTTTCCTGCATCCTATCTGTGAGCCAGTTTACAGTCAAACGGGTGAGATAGGAGTTTATTCCCAGTTTATTTAGCTTTTCTACTGTGCCTGATTGGGGAATTGTGTCAAAAGCTTCGGCCTGGTTGAGCTATGCTGTGTGCACTGTTTTACCTTCATCCATTGCTTTGGTGAACTTTTCAAAAAATCCACCAGGCTGAGTAAGCTTGACCTACCCTGGATGAATCCAAACTAAAACTGGTCCAATGTTTGGAGGTTCCCTATGTTCTGATTTATTAGATCCATGATAAGTTTTTTTTCCATAGCATTGCATATGATTCTGGTTAGACTTATGGGTCTGTAATTGCCTGCATCTATTGAAGCTCCTCCCTTATGCAGGGCAATAAATGTAGCTGTTATCTGTTCACATGGCACAAAACCTGTATGAAGGCTGAGATTGAATGGTTTTATGAGTGTGGCTAAATAATGCCTCATGCTATTTAAGATGCATCCAGGGACATTGTCAAGACCCATGGGTGCAGTATGTTTAGCTTTTGATAGCATTTTTAGGACATGGAGGCAAAACAGTTTTAGGTATATCTTGAGAGACAGACAGAGGGGAGAGAGGGATAATGTTAGAGCTAAATGTATCAGCCAGTTGTTTTCAGCCATCCTGCCAAGGGACACACTAGCATAGCTTCTCCATGAACTGCTTTGTGATTGTTCATTACTTCATATTTTCAGTTTTCCCAGTGTGGCCAGACATCTAAAATGGATGTTTTTCATATGGTAACCCGACTGCTGCTGGAAGTTTGATCCTGTCCATCAGATTGACTTGACTTGTGATGCTCTGATTGATTAAAGGCACTGGGCAAGATCAGCAGATAGGTTAAGCTGAGAACCGGAATCAGAGTAATTCTGAAAGTAAAAATGAATATGTATGAACCTCACTGCAATACAGAAAGTCATTGCTGGATTTAGCGTCTATGTTCTGTGCTATAGAATTTACAACTGATTTTGAAATAAAGATTCTGGTCTTGTCAGTTGCAGTTTTCACCCTTCATAGCCACTGTCATAGTTGTGTGGATGTTTTAATAATGCTAAACATGGCCTTTTATATCTGCCATAACCCTGAATTGTTTACTAGTTATAAAAAGCCTTTTCTGTGTCGCACCCTTAGATGTGCAGGTATCAACTTAACACTGTTATGTTTGCCAGGCTCTCCTTGGTCTGTGTTGTCTGTTGCCGAATATAAATGATGTTATTGGTCCCTCTGCATTACATTAGTAAAAGTGGCTACAAGTAGGTGTTTTATTACATTGTAAACAGCATAACAAA
This sequence comes from Protopterus annectens, assembly GCF_019279795.1. Lineage (NCBI taxonomy): Eukaryota > Metazoa > Chordata > Ceratodontiformes > Protopteridae > Protopterus > Protopterus annectens. The sequence goes on from NC_056726.1 coordinate 453,361,718, forward strand.
GTAAAAAATATTATATTATTTATTGGTTAGAAGTACTTGTTTCTAGAATACAGAAGAAATAGAACTGGACAACAGGCAGAAAGCAGTTTTTCATTTTTAATCTAAACAGAAGATAAGCACGGGCAGGAAGAGCAAAGAGGAAGCTAGTGCATTTAACAGCACAATGAACAAATATAACACACCCTGTGCCAGTAGAATTGAAATACATTTAAAACGACACTAGTAAAGAGTCAACTCAGTGGTGTATATGCATAAAGCCATCGATATGATGCAGATGACACAAGTTCGACTAGCAGCTGAGGTGATTGTAAGGGCTGACATTGACGTAGTAAGTGGCCGCAGTCATCTTGCTCATTCTGAGGGAGGACAGCTGTAGCACAGCACATGACTGACAACTAGTGGGAGGATTAGGTTTTGCACCCATGAAACACAAGCCTGTGTGCATGTAAGCTGAGACAACATGACTAGGCATGCTTCCTGCCACTGGCAACATAGAAAGGAGAAGGGGGGAGTGGGTTACTCCAGCAGAGAAGGGTAGGCTGCCTCACAATACTCATAAACTGGTGTGCTCCCTGCCACCTGACTTTCACCATGGGGGGGGGGGGGGATGAATGAACCGATAAGATACCACGGGCAGGAAAAATAGGTTGTGTGACTCTCTTCTAGCCCAGGGATGACTAGCTCTTGCACCCCCCCCCTCCCAAGAGAATGAGTGGGCCATTCAGGTGGAGATAGAGGAATCTCTGGGCAGGTCTAGTGAGGAATGATAGAACCAAAGAAAAAAATTTTAAATTATAAAAAGCTTCTGCTTTTCAAACAGAATTGCATTGTCAGCGTAGTCTTATGAAGGCTGCAAATCTATGGCACAAAAAGCATTCTTTTTCGGAACAGTAGACATTTACTCAGATTATTACAATATTTTGCTTCTCAAGCTCACTTACTTCGTTATTCTTGCTTTGCCATAAAAGAAAATTTTTGATGGGTGTAAATAGCCTACCACTGACAGTGACTGCTATTGTGATTCCCACATTACAGCACTACATTGGATGAAATGGGTATATTAAAGTCTCTCTATCACATGCTGTAACTAATGCAAGTCCTGATGCAGTCTAAACCCAACAGTTGAGCAAATTAGGGTATGTTCTGCTGTGTTCTGTTAGGGTTGCCAGATATGTGTGTGGGGGTGGGGCTGGGCCATCACTTGTGTTTCTGAAATATACAGTATTTTGTCTGCAAGGAGATATTCATGAGGGGGGTGGCTGCTAAATGGTGAATGCTTTATCATAGTAGGCTAACAGAAACAGACCTTGAGATAACTGTATTTATGTAGAATACAGGAAGCAGAGGACTCCTAGTGCAGCTTCCTTAAGAAGCCAATGTATTCAGAACCATCATGTACCTTCAAAAGTTCATGGAACAGGAACAGTTATAAGATAAAAGACTAATGAGTGAATTGACAATAAGCTGAAGATAAAATGTAGTGATTGAGGAGAAAATGAGTTATAATATTAAAGCCTAGTGAATGAAGGGAGATTGCTTGTTGCTTCTTGACCAACAGCTTACCCTATAGAAAGTGAAATGGAGATAATGACCCGTGCAGTATTGTGCAAACTAGAGGAGCAGTTGATATCGGGAGGGTAGTTAAAGCATTAATGGGACTTCAAAGAATCAGATTGAACTGGGATGTCTCATGAGGACAGGTTACAACTTTACAACTGGAGAGCAACAGGTTTAGAATGGTTATATGGGAATTTGTCATTGTGAGGGTTGTAAACAGTTGAAATGAGCTTCCAGAATTATTGCTGAAGAGCAACATCATTTAGCATTCGGGAAGGCACATGAAAAGTGTAATAGAGGAAGCAGTGGAGGGGCAACTGAGAAATACCATCTGCAACATCTAAGTAGGCTAGGGTGAAACAATGGCTTTGTCTGCTGATAGTACAGTTTTTTTTTTTTTTTTTGCTCAAGTGCACTGTAAAGAATTAGCATCTTGAGTTTCACCTTTATGTATTTCTAGCCTAAGAAAAACTATCAGAGATGCTTTTTTTCTGACTTTAAATGTTTAGGCAGTGCTGATTTAAAACAGTTAAACAATGAAAAAGGTAAACTACTTGCCATGTGTTTTGAGTGATGGCTGTGTTTCTGAAGACATTTCACTCAGCACACATTAATACATTAAACACTGTCTGATGGCTCTCTTCAAACTGTTTACTATATAATTATGTGAAAACTGCTCTTAATTTGTGTTATAATCTAGAATTGTTCAGTAAATCATTGTTTAACTTGAGATAGTATTAGAATTATCTTAAAGTGCATTCATTTAGAAAATAATAGCCTGATAATGAAGTGGTTTTGTCTTACTGTAGCAGCAACCCTGGATTGATTCTGTACCTAGTGACATAAGATATGTTCTTTGGTGCTTAGAATTAATTGCTATGGACAATATATTATTTTCTAGACAGTTTAGTGCTGTATTTCAAATGCATTGCAACAATCTCTTTCCTTAACTTGTTGCCATCAGTGCCATTGGGCATGAACATGAAATTCTTCTGCGTGAAATGCTTCAAGAGAAGAAGCTGTCCTTTTTAGGTAAGACTCAGTAAGAAGACATTTACATTTGTTTCACAAAGATTTTAGTGGCTTGTTTACTTAAGGGAAAAAGTGCCTCTGTGCGCAGTGTATTATAAAGTGAAACAAGAGTCAAAGATGATTGATGCTGTGCATGTTATCTTTTATTGATTTAGAATCGGGCAGGAACTCTGTTACTTAATACTGTGCATATGCCATGCATGCATGCACAGACTTGCAATTAATGTTTTATGGAATAAGTAGCTGAACATTTCCCAAATATCTGCTTCAGTATTATTCTGGTGTCCTGAGAATTCACCTATAATCTTTGTCCTTTGAGGCCTTGAAGGATGTAGAAATTATATATGAAAAATAAAGAAATGTAATGCTGAAATAAAGTCACTGTATGTGACAAGTTTGGATTTTAGAAAGGTAAGAGAAAGGCTCACTATCATTCCAATGGCAAAATTTCTGTAAATTGTTTTACTATTTAAAGTTGTACTACAGCAGTCAACATTTAGAATAAATTGCGTTATGCTACATTTGTTTTACTAGCATGTTGATACTAATATAGGCAGTATATTATTCTAGCATTAATTTCTGCCCTGTTTTACATATTCTGTTAGGCTGGTGTTTAAAAGAAGTAACAAAGGAGAGAACTTTTTTTACAAATACATTTTAATTTGCTTTGCAGACATGTAACACTGCCACAGTTACTGGTGTTTAGAAGGTGCTTTTGAACTCTTGTTTTTAACACCTAACTAAATTAAGCAGATGTCCTCATCTGGAATAGCGAGGAATTTGTCATGCTTCATAATCAGTAGCTGATCTTTTACTTAGAAAATGTAATAATAAACTGTTAAAAGTATGGAACAGTATTTTTCCTCCAGTTGCGAAGCACAGCTGTGAATTGAAATCTGAAACATTCAGGCTTGTTACAGTTTTGTCCAAAGGATATTATTTGATGCATATATTTACTTAAAATGGCTGAACAGAATTGAAATTATTAAAGATATAAAATATTTTTTAAGTAAAACATTTTTACAGAAATGTTTCTTACCTACATTTTTTGTGCAACTGTCTTGTGTTAATTTGCAACAGAAGGTAATTAGATGTGTCATAAGCTCATTTTATCTGCTGTGACAGTTCTTCAAGTCTTGTTTTGAAAGAACAATGAAAATATTGTAAGTAAGGATCTGGGAGATGACAGAAGAGCAGGTGTGGACGCTGGATAGCTGCAGCTGTAGTCTTGCATGCAGCGTTCTCTGATGTCAGATATTCTCAGGACTTGGACATCATTTGCTGAGTGCATTGTGAAAAGAGGTATAATATATATGATATTAATATGAAGTAGTATATGGGTTGTTAGCATTTAGGTAGAATGGTATACAGTGGTGTCAGAATAAAGTGATAGCACTTATGTTTATTACTTTTTCTTTATTTTTTTGTATAAAGTGTGCATCATGGTTTTATTCTTGTTGCTTGGTGGTGTTTTTTGCATTATAACACTCCCACACTGTATGAAGAGAAAATATTCCCTTTTGTTTTCATGTTTAGAACTTGAGATGAATTGAATGTGGCTTATTGGCATCTAAGTAACTACTATAAAGCTTTCCTTATGAATCACCAACATTTAACTGGATGAGGACTCAACTCACCAAGTTAAATTGGCAAGGATTTATACTACTGAATAAGTAAAAGTGTTTTTTATTTATTTATTGCAGGGGGAAAGCCCTCTCGACACTGTCAGTACCAACTCCAGTTGCCCAAATAGAAGGGAAAAATCACCACAAAATGGAATCACTACCAGAGAACACTTAAATGCACTGACAGCACATTTGTGAAAACAGTGATCAGTAAGTTCAACACTGGGTAGCTGAATTTGATGAACGGAGTCCTCATAAAGTTGGGACTTTGGAAATGTAGAGAAGCCTACTATAAACCACTCTAATGCTTCTGCCATTTTTAGTGATCGTTATACTGCAGCATTTTTTCTTGTTTTTTTTAACATTTATTGCAGTCCTTCAGCCTGTAAAAATCATATGACCTTTAGTACTTCAGGGCAGTCAACAAGGACAGGTGATGATATGTACTCATCTTTTGGTACTCTAGCTGACCACTTTCTAGCCATGATACCTCCCATCCCTAACATGGACAGATTGGTAGCAGTGATGTGCATGTGTTCCACCCAAGAGCCTTTATGCTTTGTCTTTACATTTCTTACATTTAATGTCTTTTTCATACTGGCAAGTCCTGAAGTAACTGAGATCATGCTCATTGATTGTTTACAAAGAGATAGACTATGGGATGTTAAGTTTCAATGCCTTCTGTCATCAGCGTGCCACGGCAGCCCCCTTTTGCTGCTTGTCCATCAACTATTGGCTGGGACATTCCTTCCTTTATAATTGTCACTGCCACAGCCGGTCTTTTCTCTCAGCAGCTGGCGTCCAAGTGGAGTTGTAGTGAATGCATACAGCTGACTGTCAGTGCCAGTGGAAGTGAGCAGTGTTTTATTTCAGGATGTACATTGAAAAAGATAGATTGGTAAACAAATGTGCCAATGGGTGGAGTTGATGGCTTGGGGGAGGGAATGAAAGCAAAAAGAATGATAGGAACAGGACATTGGGCTTCTTCCATAGTCTGGCACTACACTTTACATATATATTAAATTTATAACGTTCAATAAAGCTATTAAAGAGCTTGTCCTGTTCTTTAAATAAGTGTTTAACGCTATGGGTAGAATTTATTCCTTCCAATGTTTTACATTAAGCCCTCTCAAAATCAAACTCACCATGATGGGGTCTTAGAGTACATTAGTACAGGTGATGAACCCAGCCTTCCTAGTAAGTAAACCCCTGTAGAATCCTCTCAAGCCTTTTAACTTAAAGAGAAAAAAATAAGTTCCAAATAGCAGTAAAATTAATGGATGCTATTCATTTGATCCAATATGAGTTTGTCTATTTTAAATGGATTCTGCACTTCATCAAATTTATTTGGTCAATGTATGAAGAATCCATTAAATCTGAGCATTAGAGCAGTTTATAGTGGACTTCTCTACACTTCCAAAGTCCCAACTTCATGAGGACTCCATTCATTAAAACAGATAAGGTGCATGTGTGTTTTAATGTGTGTGCATGCATTTGCATGAATGTATGCATGTGTTTTTGAGCTTGTGTGTGTTGGGATTTGGGTTTGGGGTGACATTTTGGAGTTTGGTGCAAAATCAGTAACAGTGTGGTAAGGAGTTTGTCTTTATTCTCTACTGCTAAGCGATGTCTAAGTTACTATATATAAGTAGTGGGGCTGTGAGGAGTGCAGGGGTGCTTGTCACTTGTAAAATCACTGGTTTTTGTTAATCATTTGAGCTGTTCTGTGTTTCAATTTAGTGAATTTCGAAGTTTCAGTATAGACCTATAATTAATGTTTATAATATTTTGGAAACTTTTTAAGATAACACCAAGGTAATATAACTTAAAATTCGGAATCCTGAATCTATCAAAGGCAGTTGGAAAGGTGAGAGTTCTCCAGGAGCCCTGTGATGATTATTTTCCCAGATAAAGGTTGAGATCTGAGTAAATTTTCTAAAGAATTTCACTGGGAGACAACAGGAATGGCTTATACTAAATATATGTGAGGAGAAAATATCTGACATCTGTAATCCCCTGCTGAAAATCTAGCCTCAAGTCCTACCAGTGAGCAAAGTAATCAGTACATGTCTTGACAAGTTGCTCATACTCCATCTTTATGGTATTTTAGATCAGAGGTAGTGTGAGCTCCTAAGTATTTAAAAGAAGTCTCCCTTCAGGAGGAGTGAGATGTTATAATTTACGGGTGAAGCCATAGTTTTGGGATTGTTTAACTTGTCTTGCCATATTACTGAACTCCTCTATTATTAGTAGTAAATCTAGTTGGGTATTATGGCCCCTAAATAAATCACCATATAATCTGCATAAACTTTTGACTTCTGTTGCCAATATTATAATCCAAACCCTTCTTATATCTTAGTTTTTAAGCCAGAGGTTCTAACTATAGGGAGAAAAAGGGACACCGCTGCCTAGTGCCTCTAGGAATCCTAAAGGGTGGTGAGGTAAAACCACCTAGCTTAAATCTGGCTGTGGCATTATTGTAGAGATTTTGGATCATCTGAATACATTTCTGTGGGAATCCAAAACAAGCTAGAATTATCATCATAAATTGCCAGTTGACTCAGTCAAAAGCTTTTTCAGCGTCACATTTCATGTACAAAAGAGGTTTAGACTCTTATAGGGGTATCATCTTTAATCAGTAAAGTTTTTAATGTAGTGTTAAATGGGGTCTATATCACATAGTCAAAGTTACGTAACTTCGAACACCTAATGGTCGAACCATTATGTTCGAAGTACATTACTTCGACTACTTAAAAAAAAAAAAAAACAATGGACAACAAAATAAACTGTTGTAAGTAGGGGGGCAAACCCCCCCTGCACCCCCCATGTGGGGAGGTTGCGCCCACCACACCCTCTGCTACTTAAATATACCAACTTTGGGATCGCACCACATTGAAGTGAATGGAAACCTCCGCCTATGGAGATTTCCATTCATACGCTCGAACTTTTACAAATTCGAACATATGATCTCGACCATATGCGGTTCGAACTTGTAAATGTTCGATGACGTTATAAGGAACCCTGTTAAATGTTTGCTGTTCTTTCATAAAACCTATTTTGACAGGATGGATCAAATCTGTTAACTTGAGTATTAAGTTTGTGGACCAGAATTAAAGTAAATAATTTATAATTGGCATTTGGCACCAATATGAGATGGTAACAAGCAGGACGTAGAGGGCATTTCCCCAGCTTTACTATAAGAGATATTAAGGCCTCCCTTAGCTTTTAGGGCAAGATGTGCCTGTGAGTATCTGGTTGCATATGATTGAAAAATCATCAATGAGTCCCTGTCCGGCAGCCTTCAAAATCTCTAGTGGCAGGACGTCCAGACTGGGGCCTTTACCTTTCTCTGCCTTCCTCAGTGCAATCTCAAATTTTTACTTAATAATTGGAACTGGAAGAGATTGTCAGATAACTGAGCTGAGGCAAATTCAGACTGCCTAAGAAGTGGTCTAGCATAACCTCCATACCTGCCAAAAGAATTACCCATATATAAGGAGATGAAAAAATCCTGAAAAGCATGGAGAATTTTATTGGGAGTTTGTCCAAATAACCTTGTATTATGATATCTTATTTTTGTAATAAGACCTCGAGCTGCCTGCAATCTCAGTCTACTAGCTAAAGAATTCTAAGCTTCTGGGGAGTAAGTAAAGTCACTCAACTTTACAGCCCTTGACATTTTATGGACTTTTCTCTCTAAAATATATTCTAATTTAGACTGCAGCTGAAGATGTTCTCCCACTTTACCCTTGTCTGATTGTAAATCTGTCTTCTTCAATTCCTGTAACTTATATTGTATCTCATAAGATTTGTTCATTCTGTTCTTTCATTTTTCTTTTAATTAAGTATTTGTGTATTGTCTCTTCTAATGTACATTTTACAATGTATCATTGTTGTGTATCAATTGCCCCGTCTGGTTTTACATTAGGGTGTACAGAAGCATATTGCCTGGATAACAAGTTACCAAACTCAGTTAGGATTATAACAGTAAATGTCCAGTTTCCGTGCCTTATCTAAAAATTTCTAATCTGGCTTAATGAAAAACATTGTCTGAATACATCCTGTTACCAGTCACTTCATTATGAATTAGGTTTACTGTGTTCTGCAGATACCATTCTTTTTCGAGAACAGATAAAATTTTTGTATCTATAAGAGTAACAGGTAAAAGCAGGTTTCCCTATTAATGCACTTGTCATTATATTGACAAAACCCATAGCCTGAAAGTACCTACCTAAGAATCATTTTAGGGCAGGTATAATAGATAAACTGGCCCTGATTGAGCATCCTCCCCCCGAAAAAAGGTGTTTTCCAATCCCCTGCAAAAATTGTGAAGACCTCATTAAATGCCATCAGTTCTCTACACCATGCAGGCATATGATCCACTTTCATGTCTGGGGGATATATACATTAATTAAAGTAGCCCTTAACAGTCCCACCCATCTTTTACATGCAACATACTTTCCTGACCTGTGTGAGAGCACACGCTCCAAAAGAAAAGGTGGTCCCAATTTAGTCAAAATGCATGTACCTCCACAAAAATGAAACCAAGATCAAGACAATTTAGTGTGTTTCTCATTAGAAAGATATGTCTCTTATAGCAAGAGTATTGAGAGGACCTTATACCTCAGAATAGCAAACATCTTGGATCACTTATGAGAAGAGTTTGGCCCATTGACATTCCAGATCATACTTTAATAAGGCATGTTTCTGCACATCAAAAATGTGATATTCTGGCTTATCCTGTGTCCATAATAAAAAAGCATTCTCGTACGCACTCTTTGTAGGTGAATATAGACTTAAGCTTAACACAAAAATACACTGCAGATAAATATGTACATATAACTAACCTTAACTTTAAACTTGTAAGAGAGTAAGGAATAGCTAGATATACTACCAAAATTACGTAGCCTTAGTAAAGTAAACATACAGGGCTATAAGACCAAAAAAAAAAAACTAAGATTTTGCTCTGTGTGAGATAAATCTAACACTAAGTCTTGCCAGAGGACTCCTGGTGAAATACTGCAGGAGGTCCATGTAAAAATTAACAGGAAGTCTAAATTTACAAGGTTAAAGTAATAAAATAAGTCAGTCTAGACATTGACACAGAAGAGTCTCTTGATAAGAATGCAGTAATAGAACTGGGAGTAGAAACCGAGGAAGGGACAGCTGGTTCTCATACTAATAGAAAAGACCAAAGAAGAACCTGAACAGAGTCTTAGACTTCTCTGTGCTATATCAAAGCAGACTTCTCTGTGCTATATCAAAGCACAGAGCAAGTCAGAAACAGAAGACAGACTGTTAGGTAAAAACAGGTAAAAATGTCTTTGAGAAACAAAAAAGGACAACAGTCAATTCCCTGACAGAAGAAACTTGTTTCATGAGTTCCACTTTATAAGGGATTAACTAACTGAAAGGGAGAAGCCTGGAGCTGTATTTGTTGGGTTGGGGTGGGGGGCAGGCCATGACCTCCACTTCACACCAGAATACTGATTTTGCCGACCTTCAGTTAAACAATGTCTATTACAAAAATCTGAGTGGGAATACAAAACTCTAAGCAGGGCTAGAGAGAACATAACGACAGTAGATGGAGACCCCCCCTCCAAAAAACTGTCAAACTTCATACCCTACTTTAGCAAAGGAATTACCTGATGTTCATTGTGTTACACTGCTGCAGTCATTACTCTTGGGTTATCCTGCTGTCAGGCGGTTCCCCAGTTGGCCTGAGTTCCAAAGTCTTGGTCCGGCGTCAGTTGCTGTCGCCTCCTCCCTGACGTCAGTGCGACAGGGGTATATAAGATGCAGCCAATGCCATTTTCTTCAGTCTTTCTTGCCATGCAGTGCCCGAAGCAAAAGCAGTTCGCAAGTGCCGGTCGGCCGTCTCATGAGATTTTCATTCCGAATCCAGAACCGAAGTCTTCTACAAAGCTAAGTACCCCATTGGGGAAACTTTTTCGTGCCTCAGACCGATGTCAGTAAAAGTTAATAACTGTATTTCTTGTGGGAAGCAAATACCTCATAAGGATTTCCATTCCTATTGTATCCCATGCCTAGGCCCAGACCACGACGTCACTGGTTGTCAGTTTTGTGCTAGGTTTAACAAGTGCACTAGTAAACGTCGGTTTGATTTTGCCCGACATTATTTTGGTAGAAAGTTCAAGGCCGGAATACACAAAAAGCGCAAAGACAAGGACAGGCATCCGAGGCCCAAAACTGACGATGAAGCCTCTTCTAGGCCAGTCGCCGGTTCTCCGGTTTTCAGCGAGGTGCCTTTGCAGCCCCTGACGACTGCTTCTGTAGAACCACAGGCCGCCTCCGACTCCCATGTGGAGATGGCTGGGCCTTTGGACGCACAAGTTATTCAGCCTACCGAAACTAATCCTTCAGAGGTATCCGGAGTAGCTGAGCAACCCACAGCCTCAGAGGGTGTCTACAGACCTACTCAGTTAAGCATTAAACCCTCAGCTAAGTCTAAGCCTCCCTTAAAATCAAAGAAACAAATACAGCATTCTCCAGGGCAGGCCTCCATGCCCAAGAAACAAATGCTCAAAATGGCCGAAGACCTAATCACTCTGATCAGGGGGTCCCATCCCCCTCCTGATAAAAGGCCTAGACAGGATGCAGACTATGATTCATCCGACCAGGTGTCCATCTCTTCTGATTCATCCTCAGACCTAGGATATTCTTTACCCCCTTATGAGGATTCTGATGCTGAGGAATCAATTCCATCAGCCTCACCGCCTGAGGACTACTCCTTTGGGGAAACCCTACATACCATGAGGGAGCATTTCCACTGGGAAGGCCAGGATTACTCAAAATCCAAGAAAAGGCTCAGAGACCTCCTTTTATTACCTCAACACAGACCCCTTGCTATTCCGCCATTGTTAGATATTGTGGATGATATGTATACTGAATCCAGCTTAAATCCTGATTCCCTACCTCCAGCCCCTGTTAAACCTGACAGATGCTACGGAGTCCCTGACTCACACAAATTTCTGTATAAAAGCCCTGTAGCTGACCCTGAAACTATTTCTAAGGGACCCAAAGGGGTTAAGGCCTCATCAGCCAAGAATCCAGTTCCCTCTGACAGAGATTCCAGAGCATTAGACAGATGGGGAAAGAAAGTATGTACGTCTGCAACTTTAGCAATGAGAGCTTTAAATTGCCAGTTTCACATTCTAAAATATCAGCAGTTTTTACTGTCTCAGTTAAAACAAAAAATGCTTCCAGAATCAGATCCTCCTAATTTTAAAGAAATGCAGGATTTATTGCATGCAGCTGAACAAGTGGGAAAGCATACTTTGCAATGTGGTTTTGATTCTCTAGAGGCCTCCTGCAGAGCAGCAGTTACAGGCTCTGTCATTAGAAGACATGCTTGGTTAAAAGAACATACATTACCAGATCATGTTAAAGCAAAATTATTGGATGCACCTTTGCAGCAGGATGTGTTATTTGGAGTTAAGGCAGAAGAGGAATTAAAGAAAATGGAGGATAAGGCAAAATCTATGCAAACGGTGAATGATTTCTTACAGGTTCAGCCTCCTAGATTTAGCAGAAACTGGCCAACTAAGAATTGGTCCTTTCCAATTACAGACAGGCCTCAAAGGGGAAGATACAGACGTCCAAGAGGTAGAGGCCAAACAAAAGGTCCTTACAGGCCTAGACAATGGGTTGCATCAGGCCAGAAAGAAGGGGAAGACAGGCCCCAACCATATAAAAAGCAGCTCCAATGACTTCCCACTACAGCTGCCAAACAAATCACTCTTGGCAGCCTCCTTGGGAGGAAAACTGGCACTCTTCTACCACAACTGGCAAATGATCACCAAAGACAAATGGGTTCTCAACATTGTATTTCAAGGTTACAGGTTCCACTTTCACATTCTGCCAAGGTTAAAAGGAATGCCAAATCTGCCACCAAATCAATGGGCAGAGGCTCAAAAACAAATTACAGCACTCATGGATATAAAAGCTATTCAAAAGGTACCATCACAGGAGCAAGGACAAGGATTTTACTCGACTCTTTCTGGTACCCAGAAAGGACAAAGCCTAGAGGCCCATTCTGGATCTTTCATCTCTAAACACTTACCTGGATGTTCCGAAATTCAAAATGTTGACACTACAGCAGCTTCTTCCCATGCTGGGCAAGAAAGCTTGGCTCGTGACCTTGGACCTCAAGGAGGCATACCTGCATGTCCCTATCGGACAAAACTGCAGAAGATACCTCAGATTCATAGCTGGTTCAATGCACTACCAATTCTCTGCACTGCCCTATGGCTTATCTACTGCGCCCAGGGTCTTCACAAAGTGCCTGGCACCAGTAATTGCATTTTGCAGACAGAAAGGAATTCAAATTCATCCGTATCTGGATGACTGCCTGATTCAATCTGGGAGCAAGGACATTCTTCTAAAGCATCTGGCATTTGTAACAAAGTTATTAAGTTACCTGGGGGTACACAGTAAATGAAAAGAAATCAAAGCTAGTGCCCTCACAAGAGATTATATTCCTGGGTGCCAGCTTGAACACAATGGCCCAGATGGCTTATCTCACGCCAGACAAGCAAGGACAACTGACTCAATACTTTCAATTGATGGCAACAAAGACCCAACTCTCTGCAAGAAAAATTCTGCAGGCCTTGGGTTACATGGCATCCTGCATACTACTAATTCCATATGCCAGACTGCATATGAGGAAACTACAGTGGTACCTAAAGAATGTATGGTCTCAACACTGTCAAAGTTTGGAAACAGTTATACCACTAATTCCTTGCCTTCAACAGGAGTTTCAGTGGTGGGCTCAAGCTTGTCACCTCAACAAGGGACAGCCTTTTACACAACCCACAGCCAGGCAAACACTGACAACAGATGCATCGGATTACGCCTGGGGAGCACACATGGCAGGCAAATGTATTCAGGGCACGTGGCCAGCAGAACAAAGGCATCTTCACATCAATCAAAAAGAGATGCTAGCTGTACAAAATGCCCTTATAGCATTCAAGGACCTGCTGCATCCAGGACAACTACTACTAAAGACAGACAACACCACAGTTATGTGGTACATAAACAAGCAAGGGGGCACTTACTCCTACCCCCTATGCAGACAAGCCATGACCTTGTGGAACACAGCTATAAACCTTCAAGTTCATCTGCAAGCACAATTCCTGCCAGGAGAGAAAAACACACTGGCAGATGACTTAAGCAGAAACATCATGGATCCCCATTAAGGGGAATTGAATCCACAAATATTCAGAATGATAACACAGAAATGGTGGTGCCCGGACATAGATCTGTTTGCATCCCCAATGAACTGCCAGCTACAAAAATTCTGCACAAGGAGTTACCATCCACAAGCATGGAAAGTGGATGCCCTCTCATTCAGCTGGGAGAACCTACAAGTATATGCTTTCCCACCACTACCTCTCCTGCCAAAGGTACTCATAAAAGCCAGGCAAGAAGAGCCAAAGATGATCCTGATTGCACCAGACTGGCCATGCCAGCACTGGTACCCAATCTTAAGGAGTTTAGCACAAGAACCACCCTGGATTTTGCCTCAAATCCCACATCTGCTGACTCAGCACAACAATCAAATACTACACAGCCAGCTAAAGACCTTAAACCTAGCTGCATGGAAGATTCCTTAGTCAAGCAAGCAATGCCTCTCTCCAAAGCTGTTATGGATGTCATTCTGGAGGCCAGAAGGCCTAGTACCAGGAAAGCCTATTCGGATAAATGGAAGAGATTCTGTGCCTGGAACCAAGCTCACAGCCTTGACCCTCTTGTCCCAAACATTCCTCAGATACTACAATACTTAACTGAGATGCTGGACAAAGGCCTCTCCTTTTCATCCATCAAGATCCACGCCTCTGCCATCTCTGCTCATTACAACACAGATCCACCAATTTTCTCTAATTCTCTGTTAAAACAGTACCTCAGAGGGGCTAAAAACATAAGACCACCCCGTAGAGCACCTACTCAAACTTGGGACCTCAACTTTGTTTTGGAAAAATTAACTTTATCTCCTTTTGAGCCAGCTAACACAGCAGAATTAAAATATATCTCTTGGAAAACTGCTCTGCTCCTGGCAATAACATCAGCACGGAGAGTTTCAGAATTACAGGCACTAATGGCAGTTGAACCTTTCCTCATTTTCCACCAGGACAGGGTGTCTTTAAGAACTAACCCTACGTTTATGCCAAAGGTGGTATCCAGTGTGGCCCTAAACCAAACTATTCACCTGCCAACTTTTTATCCTAAACCACAGAATAAACGAGAGAGACTACTGCATTCTTTGGACATTCACAGGCAGTTACGCTTCTACTTGAACAAAACCAAAGCTTTCAGAAAATCTGAGCAATTATTGGTAGCATATGCTACAGGAGCACAGGGAAAAGTCATTTCAAAACAGACTATTTCAAAATGGATAGGACATTGTGTACGTTTCTGCTACACATACCATGGAAAACCTGTACCTAGCAGCATTAGATCTCAGTCCACCAGAGCAACAGCCACTTCAACTGCCTACCTCAGAGGAGTGCCTACCAAGGATATTTTGGAAGCAGCAACTTGGAGTTCTGTACATACCTTCACCAAGCATTACCATCTGCCTCTATATTCTAAATCCAGAGCTGGCTTCACCACTGCATTGCTGCAGGGCCTTATAGCCACCCATAATGCCTTATAGAACCAGCCACCCTACCTCAGCTTTGGGATTCTACCCAAGTATAATGACTGCAGCAGTGTAACACGATGAACATAGTACAGTTTTGTACCTACCATAAATGTAGATGTTCGAGTGTATACACTGCTGCAGTCCAGGTTACCCTCCCTCCTTCCTGTCTTACTGGCTGGTACGTACTTATGTCTTCTACCCTTTACTACCTATGGGGAGTATTTGCTGGTAGCTGTAAGTTGTTGTTTGCCTTCTTATGTATGTTTTATTAGCAATTGGAATTGCCTACCTATTTAGAGGCACCTGACATCTGGAGCAAGAAAAACTGAAGAAAATGGCATCGGCTGCATCTTATATACCCCTGTTGCACTGACGTCAGGGAGGAGGCGACAGCAACCGATGCCGGACCAAGACTTTGGAACTCAGGCCTACTGGGGAACCGCCTGACGACAGGATAACCCAACTGTAATGACTGCAGCAGTGTGTACACTCGAACATCTACATTTATGGTAGGTACAAAACTGTACTTTATACATTACAAAGAGTGGAAAATGTCCTGATAAGCTCAATTGAGACTCTTAACAACAAGATTACTATAATAAAGTTGTGAGAATGTTGTGGTATTTGTTTGATTTGAGTGCATGGGGAAGGGTCTTAGTATTGGGGTTGGTACAAAGGAAGTACCGTTGTACTGATAGTTATAATTTCATTGGGATTGTAGGTATAGCTTCTTTGGGATTAAAAATTGTCGATAAGGTTAGATGTAGAATAAGAAAGAGTCTTGGTAAGGGAATTGTTACATGTACAGGACTGTTTATTGAGAGGTATAACTGCAAATAGATTTTAAATTGTAGATTAGATATTTCTGATATCTGCTGGGATCAAGTTCCACTGTTTAGCAAATTATACAGTTTACAGATCTCACTGTTACGATTTTTTGATTTTTAAGTTAGTACTGTTTGCTAGGTTAGTGAGTGCAGTTTTCTGGAGGGTATCAGTTCAGTAGCTGGCTTAGTGGCAGGGCATCTGTCTTGAGGTATAGAGGCTGCTGTGGTTAGTATTAATATGAGAAAAATCTAGTAGATTAGATGGCTTCAACCAATTAAGCTAGTCAAGTGCCACACAGTGATGTGTTTAGATAATATGGTTACTTGCCAACTTTGCAGTTTTATTGTAAATTTGTTCCAGTTTTGCTAGCAGAGAGGACTATAGGTTAGTGAAAGTTGATGGGGCTGATTTACTTACTTGCTGGGAAGGTCCAACTGAGCAAAGCACCTTTTCAGTGGAGGCCCATGGAGAAAAGCTCCATATTACATATATGAGACAAGGGAGTAGATAGCTCTGAGCTATAGTCTTATGAGAATATTCTGTTAAGAATTGTTTCACTTTATAAAGAGCTCCTAGTGTATAGTTATTTTTTTGAATTGCATGTTGGATGTGCTAATCAAATTTTAAACTATGTTCTTTTATCATTCCCAGTAATATTGTGCTTTGCACTAACTCATTTCTTGCATTATTGATAATATTGTTGTGTCACAACAGTTTGGTTGTTGGGTTGGAGGTGAAAATACCATTAGTTTAGTCAATTTAAATTGCTGTATGGCAGACATCCCTGAGACTTGCGAGATGTAGCAAAAGAATCATGGGAGTAGGAAAAAAAACTTTAAAAGTATAATAAGACAGTCTGTGGAAATGAACAGGTTAAGAATTATAATGTCTCTAGTAAGAGAACATATGAAGAGGACGTAACATGTATAACAAAGAACATATAGCAGAAATGCTTTTCCTAAAAAGTTCAGACTAGGAATTAAGGTACTTGAATTTTACCCACTGCTGAATACAAGATAGTTGCAAAATGACAAGACCCTTTTGAAGTGATAGAGAAACTAAATTAAGTGAATTGTAAAGTGAGGCAACAAGAAAAAAGAAAGGCAGAACATTGTACCACCTAAATATTCTGAGACTGTTTCTGATTTCTATAGTATGTTTGCTTGGGCAGTTAAAGTTCCCATGGCAGGTACATAAGTCAAAATTTTGGGAGACACTATCTAGGTATCAGAAGCATGAAATAATTCATACTCCGGAATAAAAACGTGTTATCAGAGTTTTCTGGTACAACCATTTTAATTCAGCACAACATAAGAACTGTATATGGAGAAAAGACACACTTAAAACTGTACCAAATACAAGAGTCCCAAAATGTTTAAACTTGGAGTTATGTAATCTCAGAGTGAGGGGAATTGTCCCATTATACGGCTTCCTAAATCTGATGAATCTGTAAGGTCTTGCAATGACTGTGAGAAGCTGAAAAGCATATCTAAATTTGAATCAAATCCTGTGCCTTGCGAGGCCAGATACATTGAGAAATTGGGCAAGCCTAGGTTTCTAAACCATTTTGACATAACCAAAGATAAACCCTACAAGCCCACATGCCAACAACAAAATGGCATTTCCATACCAGATGTGCTCTTTCATTATAGAGTGCTGCCTTCTGGTCTCCATTGAGTGCCTGCCACATAATGGAGGCTGGACAAAATCTTTTCACCCCACAGCAGATGTGCACTTCTTTGTAGATGGTGTTGACATTTCTCTGAAGAATGAAAAAGGTGTCAAACCAAATTTAAAGAAATTTTACATTCTGTGTGTTGAACTGAACTGATGGCTAATTCTGATAAGTGCAAGGTAGGTTATGGCAGAAGCCCGATAGCAGGGTAATGTAATAGGCCTAGGGATAATGAAACCACAGGCTGAAAAAAGTTGAAGTTGTACAGTAATGGCGTTTTTAAGATTGTGTAGCTGTTATCAGAAGTTTTTTTTCTAATTTTGCCAGTATAGCTTGCCCCACTGTCTTATCTGAATAAAGGTTAGGCTGTACTGAAGTTGAAACGGAATGTGTCTTTAGACAAGTGAAGAATATGCTGTACTCGGAACCTATGCTTGTAGTCCTTGACTTATTAAAACAATTCTTAGTATGTAAAGGTGCGTATATTGAGCATAGGTATAGTCTTACTGCAATTTGTAGAGTGAGAGGAATACCCCATTTGCAGTATTAGCAGAAAGATTAGTAATTCCAAGAAGCATTACTTGGCCGTTGAAAAGAGAGTATTTAGCCAATAATTTGCTCCTTGTTGCTCTTAAATACTACCTGTTGGTTAGGGAGTTTGTACTTATAACAGACGACAACTCATCTCAGTAGCTGTGCTGAGAAAATTGTACCAACCCAAAGGTATGGTCATTCGGCACTGACCATAGTCCTTCAGTTTTAAAGTTCTGCTTTAGCCGGACAGCAACCATCTGAATGCAAGTGAACATCCCAGGCTTGCAGGTCATCTGCTGAGACTGAGCACATGCTTCTGCATTGGGGTGGTTATGTTGTAGCGGTGGGATGGTCCTTTTAACCATGATAGCTGAGAGATAAGCATGTGGACAGATAAGCTTATAAGGGATAGCTGCAAATTGGCCTACATAAGACCGTGTGCCCTGCTATTAGTCATTGTTTTAGCCTTTGGGTTTGAAGGGGGTCCCAAAAGGAATAACTTCTACCAGAAGGAATACAATTTAGTGTGTGTTCCAGTTAGGGAAAGGAGTTGATACCCTTTTAAAGGAGAGGTCACTTGGATGTAGTCTTCCCAGTGATGAACTGCAAGGAGAAGGCAATTCAAATTATCCCTGTCTGTTTTGAACTACTAGAAGGGACTTCATATTATCAACGAAGCCTAGCTCTGTCTTGTGATAGCTGTTTAAGAGCTGTTCATTTATTTTAACCAGCTACCTTGCTGGAATTCTGAGTGAAAGAGAATACTGCATCTGTCTGTAAAAAAAAACATTGTACGTGTCTTTCATTGTGTAAGCCTGCAGAGTATGACTGTTTTATAGAAAGAGTTTTGTTTGGTTATAAAATTGACTAAGTAGTGCCGGCTGATCTCCATGGGGTATTTTTTTTTTTCATTTGTTTATTGAACCTCATGGTAAATATATATATTAACTTCAGACTGGAAAGCTCGCTCCAGGCAATGACCAGTTTAGAAGTAAAACCATAAAACCATTTGCTGCTGTGTGTGTATATATGTGTGTGTGTGTGTGTGTGTGTGTGTGTGTGTGTGTGTGTGTGTGTGTGTGTGTGTGTGTGTCTGTCTGTGTGTGCTCTGAGCACAAAACGTTAAATGATATTTAGTTAACGTGGGATTAAGCAGCTAAATTTGGTGGAATACTATTTAGCCATCCTCTAAATGGTGTGAGAAAAGCACATGCATGTCTTCCTGTACAGACATGCACACATCGATCATATTTGGACTTTATTTGCTGTTGCAGATTTTGTATGTTCAACAGGAAACCCTTTTTAGATGCTAATAAGGAACCGGAATTAAATGAATCCACATTCTTTACAAAGAAGAGGCTTTTAAAATTCATATACCAAGCTTTTTCTTAAATCTTTATCCTTAAATAGAATAGTGTTATGCATGAGAACACTTTTGAAAACAAAGTTTTTTATGTTCTGTTTTTAAAAATAAAAACTTACTGTAGAAACTGCAGTCAGATCTGGAAATCTAGTAAATCCACCACCTGATGCCCTCCATTGATATTAACATGCCAGCATGATTAAGTATATCAGTGTTGGTGAAGCACCAATCAGGCATCATTAGAACATGCAAAACTGTAATTTCCAAACTGTTAAATTAACATTTCGTCAAACATTGGTTTATAGTTCTTTGCATGTTCTAATTAGCACGTGCACCAACAATGACATAGTTACGTTTTACTGACATATTAATATTAATGAAGGCCATCTGGAGTTGGATGCATTAGACATTTTGACATAAAGTGACAGGTTTAAAGTAAGCTTTTAAGGAAATAATTAAAAATCTTATTTTTACACAGAAATGTGTTTGCATATATGAAGATGGATGTGAACACTTTTTTAGTTAAAAAACAAAGATTTGCTTTGATCCTTTGCACTTGATCCTTAAGGTATTATTTTACTGACAGTGTTTATTTAATAAATACATTGCAATGGAACAATGTATTCATTAAACAAATAAATCCATCATTATGGAAAAATAATGTTTTTCTCACATGGTGCTAGGGCTGTTCTTGTCGTGTTTTTTTTTTTTTTTTGTGTGTGTGCGCAGTGGGATTAGTTAAGGTAGATATAGGTTAGGATAGTTTAAGATGGATGAAGGTTTCAAAAAGTGTGTTTCATGTGGGCATAAGCTCCCATCTTAGGATGCCCATGAGCAGTGTATCTATTTTCTTGAGGCTGCTCATCTTTAGTCCCCTTGTGCTATTTGTAAGGGCTTTGGCTGTCTTGCCATTAATAAGAGGAGGGCCAAATTGATATTGAAGGGTTTCCTTCCTTCAGGTGACTCTTCTTCAGTCTCCTCTAGTAAAGGGGACAAGTCAGGTCAAAAACAGAGTACTAAATACCCCAAAAATCTGTAAGGGGACTGTAGGTAGTCAATTCCCTCTTTTGCTGTTGATGTTTCTGGTTCAATGGATCCAAAAGTTATAAGACCCTCAGATCCCCTGGCTGCCTGTGCTCCAGTACCTCAGACCCATTTGCCTTTGGGACCAGTACTTCAGAGCCGAACTCTTTCAGCTCATCTGCCTTAATTTCCTTTATCTCCATTACCTCAGAGCTGGTTTATTTCATCTGTGGTTGTGGGCAAGCCTTCTTCCCTTGCCATTAGTGTGCCAAGCCCTTTCCTGGCTTGGCCGGGGTGGACCTTTTCTACCTTTTCATCTTCTACTCTGCAGGAGTTTTCATTGGAGTCGTCCCCATCTCCTCCTCAGATCCAAGCTTTCCTGGCCTTGATCCATAAACCAGAGCCACTGGCTAATTGACATGCTTCCCTCTGTGGCTTCCTTGACTCGGTCATCTCGATCTCTTGGGAGCTTGAAGACCTTGGAATTGAAGCAGTTGATGTGATCCTTTTTTTAGGAGCAGGTGGAGTTAGGCTTCATCCCATCGGCTCTGGGCCCTCATCCCAAAGCTACAGATCCTTCACCCTTTTTTTCTCTCTTGGGCCCTATGGATCAGAGGTCTTCGGAACTGGTTGTCTTCCACTTCTTAGGGTCTGATCTGATGGCCTGGCCAATTTTGACTCTGATTCTTACTGTGGTTTCCTCAACTCTAACGGTGTCAGAGCCAGACATATCTTGTGACTGACATGTAGAGGCAGTGCTGTCAGGTTTGATGATTCCAGTTTCATGGTCATCCCTCCAACTCAAGGCCTCTGCTTTTGATAATTTGAGTACAGTCCTGGCATTAGGAGAGAGAGGAGTAACTGTGGATTCAGGTACATCCTTGTGGTCTTTGGACCCTAGGTTAGCCAACTCTGGCCACTCTACCTCTGCATTTGCTTTTGACGTGGAAAGGATGTTCTTCTGTCAGAAGAGGGAGTGGTCAAATACAACTGGTGTCCCCTCTTCCACATCGCACTTGTGACCGTTTAACTTCTGAAGCCCCTTCTCTGGAGTAGTTGGTGGTTTTTTTGTAGCCTTAAGAGTGGGCCAATCCACATCCTGGGTGGTCCTTACTCTGGATGAACTTATTGACCTGATGTACCAGAGGGGGCATGGAATGATCCCGATATTGTGGAACAGATTCTCACAAAGGCCAAGAAGATCCTCTACCCTGCTATGAATTATGAATTAGAATTACAATTGGAGTAAGAGTCCTGCCATGGATGCAGTCATGGTGGCAGCAGCTACAAAGAAGGACAGTTTGGAAGAGAGTTCCTTGGTTCATCCCCTGAACAGAGAGTCTCAGACATTGGATCACTTTGGGAAGCATGCCTACACCTCAGCCATATTCCCCTTGAGGGTGTTAAACTATCTAGCTCACTTGACCAGACTTCAGTGGGACATTGTGTCGGAAGTGTAAAGAGGGGTTAAGACACAGCAGACTCCAGACTCCCAGAAGATTCTGAAGTGACAGCTGTCTACCCTGAAATCCATCACTAATATGTCCATGCCTCTACTTTCCAACACAGCTGATGGCATGTCCTGGGTGGCTGGCACTGGCATCGCTATGAGTTGCCATGCTTGGATGAGATTATGTGACTTTGCAGACTGCTTTAAGGCATCATTTATCAATGCCTTATTCGATCGCTCATCTCTCTTTGGGCTGAAAGTTAAGGTTACTTTAATCAGGAGTGTAAAAGATGGACAGACACTATTTGACACTGGAGTTTATTTTGCTACCATTGAATGGGCTCTCTCAAAAGCAGATGGGGGGAACATCTCTTTTTCAAGAAATCACAGCAGTCTTTTCAAGAGGCTCATGCTGAGGGTTTTCCCCCACGGTGGCGGGGTGGGGGTAACCACAACTGATGCTGACCACCCAGCAGGGTTTGTCTGCTGAACCCAGGCTTTCATGGAGGTTTCTCCAGGAGGCCTCCTCTGAAGGATCCTGAAGGGTTGCCTGAGTGCCCTGCTGTGGAGGCAGTCTGGGGTTGACTGGCTGTACATCCACAAGCTTGGGAGGCCATCACTTCAGTGTATGAGTGCTAAGAGTCATATCCAAAGACTATTCTCTTTCATTTTTACAAGTTCCAAGTATAAATCCCAGATGGCTTCCAGACATGCCACCCTGTCAGAGAGGAGTGGCAGCAACTGAAATTCAGAAGCTGCTAGCAAAGTGAGTCATCCAAGAGGTCCAGTCAGACCAACAGGGCTCTGGGGTCTACTCAAGGTTTTTTTGGTTCCAAAGAAAGCCAAGGATCTCAGGCCAGTCCCGGATTTGAGTAAGTTGAATCAGTTTGTGGAGCAGACCAAGTTCTGGATGGTCATGACGTAGTCCATTCTGTTTCTCTTGAGGAAGGATGACTGGATGTGCTGAACAGATATTAAGGATGCTTACTGTCATATAAAGATTACGAGGCAGTCCAGGAGATTTCTGCTGTTCCAGCATGGGACTGTGCATTACCAGAATGCTGCCATTCAGTCTCACCACTGCTCTCCTGGTGTTCACCAAGTGTCTGACAGTCAGGCTCAGGTTGCAGTTGTTCCAGGTCTTTCGTTATCTGGATAAGTGACTCCTAATTGCCCCCAAGAAAACATCCATAGTCAGGACCAGGGACACCTTACTCCAGCTGTGCAGTTCCTTAGGCATCACCCTCAACTGTCAAAAGTCCACTGTCCATTTCGGTCAGACCCTAGAGTTCATAAATTGCCTCTTGAACAACATCTCCCAGATTGCAAAACATCCAGAGTATCGAACCTTCATTGTCTGGCTGGTTCCTTGCTTTGTTATAGGAAACCTTCACTGTATCTTCTTCTCAGGCTCTTTGGCCACATGGCGGCCACCATATGTTTAGTTCCTTTCGCCAGGTATCACATGAGGGCTCTGCTCTGGACTCTGGCAGTAGTCAAACTTAACTCATCTGATGGACTTTTCCATTCTTTTGACCAGTGTTTGTTGAGATCAGATGAAGTGGTGGTTGGAGTTTCCCTTGTCCCCGCCATGTCACAGTCATAATGGACACCTCTCTTCTGGGGGTGGCATTTCAAATGGCGGACTATCCATGGGACCTGGTATACTACTGAGGGCAACCTGCGCATCAGTGTCTTTGAGGGCAGTCCTCCTCACTTTGCAGTCTTTTCAGGACGTTTTCCTCAAGGGTTTGATTTCTCTCTAGGCAGACTATGTTGGTGGTCTGATACCTGAACAAATGGGAAAATGTTCTTACCCCCTTTGTTGGGAGGTCAAAAGAGTATGACAGTAGGTGATTGTCTCAGCAGTTTCTGATTACAATGCACATCCTAGGGAAGTCAAGCATTTTAGCAGACAGTATTAGCAGGAACATTCTCCTTTCTCGTGAGTGGTCCCTGAATCCGAGGGTTGCTGTTCAGATTCTTTGGTGCTGGGGCACCCCATGTTGTGATCTGTTTGCATCCCCATCCAATACCATGCGCAACAGCAATTATGCCTTAATTCCCCCAAGGAGCTGTTGCCCAGGAATGCTGTCCTGTTTGTTTGGCCCCTGAGTATTTTATATGAGTGTCCTCCAACCCATATAATAAAGTTTCTTCAGAAAGCGGCCTATTGCAGAGCTACTGTAATCCTCATTGCTCCTGTTTTGGTGTCACTAGTGTGGTTCCCCTTTCTTTGGCCTCTTCAGAAGTACCCTCCTTGGGTCCTGGATCCCATTTCTAATCTAATTTCTCACCCGGTGGGCCTAGATCCACGCAGCCTTCAGACGCTCAAGTTAACCTTACAGTTTCTTCAATTCCCTTGATGGCCAGGAATCCCAGGCTGTCATACAGAATCATACATATATTAACTTCTTCCCAGAAGATGTCTGATGGTAAAGTGTATGCTAGTAAATGGAAGCACTTTGACTTTTGGGCTGACTCTCAGGGCCTGGATCCTTTTTCAGCTCTTTTTGTGGCCATCCTGAAGTTTCTAATGGATTTGTTTAACTGGGGTCCAGTTAGGAGCTATATCCAATTTTCACATTGGTAAGGATAATAAGCCATTGGCTGCCCTTAAGATTTTGAAGGCTTGGGAACTTTGTTGCTTCACTCTCCTGTTCAGGACCCTGTCTCACTTTGGGTCTTGCCTTTCATTCTCCAGGTGCTGGCAACACCTCCTTGTAAGCCCCCTTCCACTGTTGGTTTGAAGTTGTTGTCATGAAAGACTCTCTTCTTGGTAGCAATTACTTCCGCCAAAAGTATGTCAGAGCTGCAGGCCCTCTCTTTAGTTTCTCAATAGTTGGTCTCTCATAGAGACAGAATGTCCCTCAGAATATATCTTGTTTTTCTGCCTAAGATGGTATCAGAGAATAATTTGAACTAGTCCATTCATCTGCTGCATTTTTTCCAGATTTTTCCAGCAGAGGCGAATGTCTACTGGGTGGTCTTGACATCCATAGGCATTTGAGGTTTTATTTGGACAAGAAAATCTAATCAATTATGTGTTTCCTTTTTTAAGACTCAACTGAGTGCCCCTGTGTCTAAGGTCACTCTCTCAAATGGCTAATTGTACCTTCTTTGGGTGTAGTTTGAAGGGGAAACCCTTGCATTATAACCCCAAAGGTCATTCTACCATAGCTATGGCTGCCTCTATATTTTTTTCACCAAAGCTGCTTTAGATGACATCTGTGCAACTGATACTTGGGTTGGGTCATCACCATACCTCTCAGTCTGTTAGCCCAAGAAATCTGGACAAAACCAAAAATAATGAGGGGACAGATTTTAAATATTGCTATTATAAATTTAGAAAGTTGATAGAATAAAAGGTTTTAGTTAGCATGCACTTTCTGAAGGATATGAAGTCTGAAACTCAAATGTATGTCATTATTTAGTGACTTCAGTGGTTTGCCAGTAAATCACAAATTTTATGAGGAACAGAGCAAAAATAGCAGGCAAAAATCTGGACAGTTGAGAGAGATGGTCATCACACATTCATATCCCACTAGAAACTGTGCATCCACTAGAGGTTTAGACCTTCATTTGGTTCCATCATATTCCATAATATCCTTCCATAAGACCACCCTATGCTGTTATATGACTGGGGACTCTTTCCCACAGGTGGAACCCAGACAGAAAAGACAGCATCACATACGAAAGTTATGTCCTCACAGTAATGATCCGTATGATCCATTTCCACCTGGTTTAACCTCTCCCCTGCCCTCACTTTCATGGCAACCTTGTTGTTCATGAAATGAATTAGTTTGAGAGACTGCTTCTCCTCTTTTCTTAGGGTCCTTAGTATCTTTGTTTCTCCCTTCAGGGGCTAAGACCCAATTATTATATATTAAGAAGGGGCAAACTCAATCTGAGGTAGTTCTGCTGGAGTGGGGGGTTGTTATGGCTGGAGGAGGCAGAGCCCAGCAGGCTGAAGTCTTTGGAAGTTGGCCGGCATCGGATCCAGCAATCCACAGGTTAAACCAGACAGAAACAGACAACAGATTTATCATTTTGTTATACATAATTTTTGTTTATCGTGGTTCCTCACAAGACCTGCTGGGGATTTGGTCCATCCATTAACACTGTATTGAAAGGACTGACTTAAAAGCATAAGTTATGCACTTACCAGAACAATTAATTTAGTTGGTCTCTGTCAATGCACTGTATACTACTCCAGCCCCCCCCCCCCCCAAATTATCATTATATGCAGAGACCCAGAGTGGTACCAGAAACCAGCTATTAGCTGTCTAGGGACTAAATTTTCCCTGTTTACTGTTTGTTCCTCAACTCAGATAAAGCATACTAGGCATCCATATGCTTGATACAGTGCTGCTGCATTCGATAGAAAGGATAGCTAGGGCAGAGGTATTATGGGTAAGGGACGGAGCTTGAGCTAGTGAAAGATTTGATGTGAAGTTGTCCTATCTCGCCTTCATTCTTTACTGATGGGTTCTGAACCAATCCTCTGTTCTGACTCTGCCATTTACTAAGGTCTTCAGCTAGCTCGTAGCTCACTCCCTATCCCATGATGCTGCAGAGCATTCCCCAGATCTTGTTTGCCACTGAAACAGATTGAGCGTCTGATTCAAGCAATGACTAAGCCAAATTGCTTTTTTTCTATTTTCGACTTAAAAATTTCAACTATTTCTTTATTTTATAATTCTTTAGTAGTTTGATGGTTTCCCTTCCCATGCACGTTTATAGTGCTTCTTTCTTTAGAGAGATAGTGTTTGTTGTTTCTTGTTTGGCCAAGTAAAATTTTTAGGTAATTATTAGGACTTTTTACCTGTTATCAGCCTACGGTTAAGGCTTGTGTGTGTGTGTTTAATTTAGATATTGAGCCCGTTTTAATTAGGGGGCTGTCTTTTCTCATATTACATCGTTATTAACCTTGTATTTTTACCAGAGTGTTAATTTTCCTTTTTTCAACAAGGAGTGTGCAGTTGTTTGTGTGTGAATTCCTTATTTATTTCCCTTATAGCTTGGCTTTCTTAAAAGTTATTTAGCCCGTTTTAATTAGAGGGCTGTTTTTTTCTTGGTGTGTGTGTTTGGATTATGTCAAAATGTCGAAGCAGCCTAAAGAGACTAAACTTTTGGGGTTTAAAAGGTGCCCCAAGTGTTCACAAAAAATGTCCACTACAGATGATCACACTGATTGCGTTTATTGTTTGGGGGCCTTGCATTTACAGGAGTCTTACTCCATATGCCACTCCTTCAGCTCAAGAGTCCTTCATGAAAGAAGGATTAAGCTGACCCTTAAAGGTCTTCTTAAGTCTACCTTTTCTGAAGCTTTGGAGCAGGGTCAAAGCCCTTCAAAAAAGTCAGTGTCTGCCTCTCAGAAATCAGACAAGTGCTCTAAAAGACCATCTTCTGCATCCTCTGATGGTTCGGAACCATCAACAAAAGTTCCTAAAGTATCAGAGTCAGTTGTACTTGTTCAACCTTCCACCTCGGTTCAACCTTCCACCTCAGTTCCATCTGTTTCGGGGCCGATGGTTTTGCAAGTTAGGAGCTGCTCACCTGCCTTGGAACTGGTTTCTCCTACTCTTACTTCGCCAGTACTTCAGTCTGTGGCATCCCCAGCCTCATCCTGTTATTCTTCCAGGAATCTTTCAGACTACGATATGGATCAGCTGGTGCAGAAGCTATTGAGGACGCCGGCACTGGCCAAAATGTCACTGGACAAAATTTTGTCAGAACTGGCCTAATCGTCCGGAGCTGAAATGCATGGAACTGATGGAGGAGGACCTGTTGGGGCCGAGACCTACTTCGGCATCTTTGGCTCCGACTGCTCTGACTACGTTGGTGTGCCATCTGAGGTGTCTAGGAGCCCACACTCCCCAGTTGGGTCCGGGGGACAGTCGAACCGAGCTTTTATCAGTTCCGAACTTGCCTCTCGGAGCCTCGGCTCAGGTGAGCTCACATCCTACCATGGTCTCAGAGCCTCCCCCAGTGGTGCCGGGGGGATCTTCTGATTCCTCAAAGCCTGAGTTTTCCTCGGGTCACAGGAGAGGGGTTTTGGGGCTATGGGGAGAGCCTTGTCCCCACGGGCATCCTCTCTGTCAAATCCTCCTATTCCACCCTGTAAGGCACTGGTATCTGTTTCTGCACAGCCCATCCCACAACAGTGTAGAGACCTGAAGCCTCAGGAAGCCCCAGAGGACAAACCCCTCTCTTCGAGAGCCTCTCCGGAAGGCCCATCCGACATTCCACCCAGTCACAAGAATCAACAACCATAGAAGTTCAAAAGTTGCTAGAAAAAAAAAAGAGTAATCCAATCAGTCCCCACAGACCAGATAGGACCCAGAACTTACTCAAGGTTCTTTTTAGTTCCAAAGAAAACAGGGAGCTGGAGACCCATATTGGATCTCAGCAGTTTAAACAAATCTGTAAAAAAGACCAAGTTTCAGATGGTTACACTGCAGTCGATACTCCACTTTCTGGAAAAGACAATTGGATGTGTTTGCTAGACCTCCAGGATACATGCTACCACATAAAGATGGACAGGCCATCCAGGAGTCATCTGCGCTTTTGGTTGGGAGCCAGTCATTACCAGTTTTGAGCCCTGATCTTTGGTCTCACTACAGCCCCCAGAGTGTTCACCAAATGTACTGCGGTGGTTACGGCTCACCTGAGGCGTTCAGGATTCTGGGTCTTTCCATGTTTGGATGACTGGCTCCTAACCTCCACCACTAAGCATCTACTTTCGCAAGCAAGAGACACCATTTTGAATACCTGTACTCAATTAGGAATTATAATAAACTACAAAACAATCTGCCTTATTGCCATCTCATCATATCGTTTTCATAGGCACAAAGTTAGACATGATTCCAATGATGGTGAAACTTCTTCCAGACAGGATAGAAACCCTATGAGCACAGGTTCAAGACCTCCTCTCAAAAACAAAGGTTCAAGCAAGAACAATTCTCAAAGTATTGGGTATGATGGCAGCAATGATCACTGTGATCCCCCTAGCTTGGATGCACATGAGGATCATACAGTGGCTCCTATTCACCCAGTGGTCCATGCAGGAACTCCCGATGTTGCACCAGATAATGCTAACAGAATCTTGCAAAAGGGACCTTCGTTGGTGGCTGCATTCATATCAAGTGACCTTAGGTCGTCAGTTCATTCTCCCACCCCCTCTTGCCACAGTGACCACGGATGCCTCCCAGATAGGGTGGGGGGGACATTATCAGGAAATGACAGCCCAAGGCACGTGGCAGGATTACGAGGCCCATTTGTTTGCATATCAGTGTCCTAGAGATGAGATGCTTCTGGCATTGCAGGCATTTCAACACTCTCTTCCACTGTGAACAATTGCAGTGCAGACAGACAACATGTCAGTGGTTTGATATATAAACAAACAAGGAAGAACCAAATCTTACTCCCTTTGTCGAGAGGCTCTGAGAGTATGGCAGTGGGCGACTTCCTCCCAGCGCTTTCTGATAGCAGTGCACATCCCGGGGAAATCCAATGTGATAGCAGACAAACTCAGCAGAGCAATTCTAATGCCTCACCAGTGGTCCCTGAAACAAGAAATGGCAGGAATGATTTTCTGAAAATGGGGCCAGCCTTGGTGCGATCTTTTTGCCATGTCCATGGATACAAAATGGAGCAGCTACTTTGCCCGAATCTTCCCTCCGGGGGAATCCCCAAGGGATGCACTTGTACACGATTGGCCCCTGGGTCTCCTCTACACCTCCCCCTTTCCACTGATACCCAAAGTTCTTCAGAAAGTTAGTGCTTTGGGAAGGACCTTAATTCTGATAGCCCCTTACTGGCTTCACCAGATTTGGTTTCCCTTCCTACGGCCTCATCTTCAGGAAGAGCCTTGGATTCTGGACCCAGTTCCAGATCTCCTGATCCATTCATTGGGAGCTGTTCATACATCCCTTCAGACCCTCAAGTTGACAGCTTGGCTGCTCCAGTTCCAAATATAGCCAGGCTACAAAACCTTTCATCTGCAGCACAACATATCCTGATTTCTTCTCACAAGACATCTACCAGAAGATTATATCTCAGCAAATGGAAAAGATTTTCAATCTGGGCACTACAGAATCATATTGATTCTTATTCAGCACCTATATCTTCCATCCTAGAGCTCTTGATGAAACTTTTTAATGAGGGAGCAGCTGCAGCTACTATCCGAGTACACTTAGCAGCAATTTCAAATTTTCATTTTGGGAATGAAGGACAAAACATTATGTCCCATAGACTATTGAAGGCTTTTCTGAGAGGCACTAATCTTTTGAGACCACCCATTAGGCCACCACTACCACCATGGAACCTAAATTATGTACTATCCAGATTGATTCTTTCTCCCTTTAAACCTTCATCATCATGTGACTTAAAGTTCTTAACATGGAAGACCATTTTCCTAGAGGCAATTACATTGGCTAGGAGAGTTTCAGAATTACAAGTTCTATCTATAAAACCTCCATATATGTTGTTCCACACTGACAGGGTATCACTCCGAACTAACCCAACCTTTCTACCAAACGTATGTTCAGACTCTAATTTGAACCAGTCCATAGATTTGCCACTTTTTTCCCCCCAAGTATGGCAATAAGGCAGAATATACCCTTCACCAACCTGATGTTCATAGACAATTGCGTTTCTATCAACATAGGACAAAAGAATTCAGGAAAATGAATCGACTATTTGTATCCTTTTCAGATGGCAAGAAAGGCCTGCCTGTAGCAAAAAACTACTCTATCAAGGTGGCTGTCAGATTGCATTTTGTTCACTTATAAGTCAGTAAATAAACAGCTACCAGGCAAGATAAAAGCTCATTCTACTAGGGCTGTTTCTACCTCCTCTGCATTTCATGCTAAACTGCCAGTAGACACCATCTGTGCAGCAGCTACATGGGCGAGGCCCCATACCTTTATCACTCATTACAAAGTAAATTTGGCCTCTAGGGACATGGTCTTCTTCGGGTCCACTGTTCTGAAGAATATACTCCTGTGAGCCACCTAAGAAAGATGGTGCTAGGGATGCTGTCCCATCAATAACGAATGAAGGCAGGATAGGGCAACTTCACATAAAGAAGTTATGTATCTACCATAACGTTCCATGTGAGTTGTCCATCTCGCCTTCATTCTTACGTCCCACCCTCCTACCACCTTCCTTTGGCTCCTGGAAAAATGAGAGGTCACAATTTGTCACCTAATGGTCTTTGACCTTTTTCTTAGTTTACCAGCTTTCAGAAAATCTTTTTCCTCTGTACAAGTATATTTGATTGCGTACTAGTATTTCTATATCAGCAAGCAAGATCTGGGGAATGCCCTGCAGCATCATGGGATCGGGAGTGAGCCACGAGCTAGCTGAAGACCTCGAGCTTTAGTAAATGGCTGAGTCGGAACCGAGGATCAGTTCCGAACCCATCAGTAAAGAGTGAAGGCGAGATGAACACCTCACATGGAACATTATGGTAGGTACATAACTTCTTTTTTTGCTAAGAAGCGGGCACTTTCAATGACCATTTTTGACTTCTGTTTGGGGGTATTGCTGCTTTTACATAGATGTCTATGTCACATGACCCTGGAAAAGCAGCTGCTTAAGGCAGCCATTTATTTCATACAGGAGGAGATTCAACTGCTTATAAACCAGTCTTGAGTTTAGCTGACTGTGAGGAGTGGAAGTCTTTTCTGCAAGTGTGTCTGTCTTTATGGATCTATTTTTTATGATTGCTCACAGAGCTGCACTTCATCTTTTCTCCTTTCACATCTTGTGGGGTTGAAAGTATAGCCTTCTTTTGTTTTCACCTTTCCCTTCTGTATCTGAATCATGGTTTGTCTCTATCCTTAAAGGCTTTTCTGTATTTTGATAATTGTTTCTTCACTGGAATGGTTACTGTAGCAGCATTTTTTGTTTACTTCATGTACACTTGACTTGCATCTCTTTCCTCTTCCTTTGTAATTTTTGTAAATTGTAGCCTTTTAGTTTCTTAACCTTTGATGTATCCCGCACTGACAACTAATGTAATAATGTTTTCTTTTTGTTTTCCCTTATGTGCATCATGCTGATTTTACCAATTAAAGTTTAATTTAGACAGCCCCCTGAAGTTCCGTATAGGAAAGGGTATGAGTTTCTTGACTGACCCACCTATACAGGAGTTTTATGTCTGTCATATTAACTAAGTCATATGACTATGTAATGGTAGAACAAAAACAGTAAAAGAAAACTGGACTGGATCTGTTTTGTTTACTTAATGGTTATTACCTTGAGTTTATGTGGTTATTAAGGTTACAACTTCTGTTTTCCTCACCTCAGCTGATATTGCAGTGGTTCTAAAGAAAGCATGCTGGGATAATAAAGGCTAACATACCTTTAGATACATATGGTGGTGGTGCTGCGGTAGCATTGTCGCCTCACATTTAGACGTTGCCCGTTCGATTCTCAGTTAGAGCGTCTTCTGTGTGGCGACATGCGTGAATGGGCGTTCCTTCGTTGAAGGTTGTGCGTTAGGCCTGGCAAGTCAGCACGTAAAAATCTACTGCCAATCATTAGCGGACCGGAGTTCCGCTGTGGCGACCCCTAACTGGGAAAAGCTGAAAGATGCAACATTTACAACTGCGGTGGTGGTGCTGCAGTAGCGTTATCGTCTCATAGCAAGATGTTGTCCCGTTCGATTCTCAGCTAGAGCGTCTTCTGTGTGGAGGCATACGTGAATGGAGCGTGCCTTCGTTGAAGGTTGTGTGTCAGGGCTGGTAACCCGGTACGTAAAAATCCACTACCAATCATTAGCGGACCGGAGTTCCGCTGTGGCGACCCCTAACCAGGAAAAGCCGAAAGACACAAACAAACAAACATACCTATAGATACATCATGACTCTACTGCACAGTATGTGTCGGTGATCTTGATTCTGTTGCAGTACAACACCCCAGGTAATCACAATTTGTGTGGATCAGATGTTTGCTGGTTTGTATGACTCTGCTCTGTTCAGGCTTTGTGCCCTGTTAACAAAACACATCACACAAAGCATGCTTCTCTGGCTTAGAGGGATAAAACTCTGATCTGCCAGAGATTGCATACGGGAAAGTATGCATGCATCTCCTATAGTAAGCATACAGCAGAAGTCACAGCAATAGTATGGGGGCCGTATGAGCATAACCATTCACAAAAAAAGAAGCAGCCCCTTTCTCCACAATGGATGATGCCACCATTGTCATTTCTTGACTGTCACACCTAAGGGGTATGAATAGTCCAATGAGCTAACTGTGCTGGCACTTGTGCATTATTTGATTATAAAAGTTGTTACATTACTGTTGCTCTCGCTTCATATCCAGTAGTCTCCGTGCAAGTGCAGTATATCATTCATCTGGACTCTAAGAATGTTCATAGGTGGGGTTTGCTATTTAACATCTTTCGATGTCTATTTGGACTGATGTTACACGTCATGGCCTTGCCTATCTTTCCTATCTCTTATTAATTTCTTAACCCCTCCATGGTTACTTTGAATCATTGTTGTAGTCTACAAAATGCTACCCTTGTAAAAACTACAAATTATTTCTTTTTATAAAATTGTTCATCAGGGGCAAGTAATGTCTTCAAAAACAAAATGCGATATCATTGGAAGTACTGAAGTAATGCAGGCTGTCTTATGAACAGCGACATCGTTAGAACTTTTCTTTGCTCATTTCTGAGTATTATTCCTTGCCATATTCAGCCAAAATTAGCTAAAACCAGAATTTGTATCTCAGTAACTCAAAAAAGTACAACAGATGAAGAAATAAGTGAAGCTGATACCAATGTCAAGATTCAGCCTGTCTGAGCTTTAGTTAATAAGTAACATAAAATGCATTGCATCCAGTCACATAAATAAACATAGGCTAATGTAAAAAAATAAATAAATAAATAAAAACAAGACTTATTCTGTAATAATTCATATTTTTGTCTTTTAAAATGTTTTAAATTTTTTTTAAACAAATTATACTGGTCTCCTTAATCTGGTTTCCCTCTTATAACACAGACAATGTAATCCATTTGAGGTGGATTGTGCTGTGCTTCCATTGGCTTCATGTGCCTTTATCTAGAAATAATGTATATTAACTTTGCATTCTGCAGCATATTTTCAAATAATTTGTATTCGTAAATTTTTATGTGAAAACTGGTTTACAAAAGGTCACATGTTCTTAGTTGTTCAAAGAAAAACTAATTTTGCGGTATTGTTTTTCTGTGTGTAAAATGCTTTCTAGAGGGAAAAAAAGACTTCCTGGATGTCATTAAAAAGATATCATTTATTTTGACTCAGAGTAGTGACATTTCATAGTGCACAACAGCAAAATGTTCTAAAACTGTCAAGAGTTTCAGAACATTGGCCATGAAACTACTGTCTTCGACTGATAAATGGATTGGAAATAAGCTACCCAACGGTGGGAACGGACCATTAATTTTAATCAAAGGTGATGCAGAAAGGTGAACGGGCTGCATGACAATGTCAACAGCCCAGTAGGTGTTAAGAGAGACCACACAGCCTTCCTTGTTACTAGACTTGGCCATTAGTTGAGGTTGGGTGAAGACAGAAAGGCATGTCTGGAATTGAATGACCAGGTCACTCCTAAATGTAATGGAGAAATCAGGTGTTTCAGAGATAATAGCAAAATGGCATTGAGAGTCAAGGACAGTGCTTGAGGAAACAGTGTGCTGACTTTTGCTAAAGCTATGAATATTCTTCTTTGTTTTCATAACTTCACTTCTATCTGCTGTTACATTTAACTTCATTATCAGTATACTTTAAATATAATCATGCATTGCAGTAAAATCAGCTTGTCATTGCTAGCAATCTGATCGGTTTGTAATTGTAGTTTTTAGTACGTAACAATTGCTAGTGTATTTTCAGAAAAAAATGAACTTAATATTGTGATTTCTGCAGAACGGATATTATTGTTACTAGCATTACATCAATGCATTCTTATGTTTATATAGTAGTATTCAGTTTGCAAAGGGACAGGCTTTTGCTTCCAGCTGTTTAAGAAACTGTAACTGTGATCATAATTGCTTTTCTCCTTTGTTTCATCATGAAACTATTAAGTCTGTATATTGGTTTGTAATGTGTTTGTTTTGAAGCCAGGAGTGGGTGGGCTGTTATCTTCTAGGGACTTAACTTAGAACAGTATTCTTCTCCCAAGATTAATGCAAGTTTAGTTTATGTCATGTGATGGATAATTAATGCTAGATTAGTTTATATTATCTGACAGATAAAAGCAGTCCGGTCATCTCATTAATCATCTAATGTCTTCATGCATGTTCATGTTTCACATCTTATTTTGCCTGTTAAGCACGCCTGCTATGGGTATGGAAAATGTGTTATTGTTTTAAATTTTCATGCTTTTATGTTATTTTATTTATTTTGCACTTTGACAATTGCTGGCTACTGTCCTGTAGAAGAAACACGAAACTTGTATTTTATTTTCTGTTCAGAACTGAATCTGTTTATTTGATCTAATCTAATTTAATCTAAATCTAATTTAGTAAAGAAAGTGAATGGTTGTTTTATGGGCTGTTATATAATGTCCAGTTTGGTACATGTGAAATTGTACAATTGTCTAACAAAATCAGTAAAAATAAGTATAAATGTTTTTGTGTTACTCCTTAATTCTTATTTGTAGTGGATTAATTATTTAATCAGATAAGTAGCCATCTTAGAAAACTACTAATTAAAATTCTCCTTCACTTCCACTCTAAAAGTATTTCCTTTGAATGTGTACTCATTTAAATAGTTGTATGCAAAAATTAATACAACCGGTATTCACAGTAAACATGTATACATGTCATCCTGAGATGTGCCAGAATGTTCTCCCCTCTCCTCGTAGATGCTTGCTTATCAATTAGCAATGTGTACCCCAAACTGTAACCCCCAAAACAATGTGCAGACTGTGCTTTTGTAAGTGCTGTATTACTTGTTTATCCTTTTTTTTACTCTTCCATTTTTTGATATTTCTCCATCTTCTGTGACCAGAAATGTGTTCCATTAATTTGGAAACAAGTTTATAAACAGGAAATAAACACTGTCCTACACTTGCCCTTGTACCCCACAGGTTTGATGAAAGGATGTTTGATTTGCTGTATTTTATTGTTATGCTTTAATGCCTTGTATTTGGTTGCATGCTTCACCCAAAGAATATGTTTTTCAGCCTAGCAATCATAGTAACACAGTATCTTTCAAGAGCATTTTATTTCTGCTGTTTTCTTACTTTTTTTTTTCATCTGTCCTTTTTGATTTTTCTCCCTGTTGATTTAAAATCGTGACATTTTGCAAATGACCATCCCGCTAATCCAGCTCATCCTGTATATTATTGTTTTTCAATAATGCATGTTTTCTTCTTTCCTGGTTTTATGGAGATGGCACCTGTTCTTTATTTCAAGTTTTTAAATCTATTCTCCACATTAGCGTAAATAAACATCTTTTTTTATTTTCGTAAGATAGGAAGAATATGCCTTTCTGGTATGTGTCTTTTCTCCTACCATTTTGATTATTGTCATTTGTTTTCCTTTTATATTTTTCACTAATTTCTGTGCATATCTCATGTGTGCTTGAAGCCCCCCACTGTTTTTGTCACCCCTTCTTCTATCAAAGTCTGTTGCAAGTGTCTGTAAAGTGTCTATTAAAAATGTATATTTCTTCACATCTGCCTTTGATTACTTTGTCTCTCTCCTTGTCAGCACTTTTTCATCTAGTTTTCAAACTTTGCTTAATTCAGCTGTGGTCTTGAAACTATGGTGTTGTTACAGAACACCAGGGTCACATCCTCTGTGGTCTCTGCTAGCCTAAGATCTAGTTACAGTTCTTAGATTTGCTTTTTAGTATATTGTGAGGCTTCCGCTGGACTGCTGTGTGCTTCTTTGTAGTTGTCCATCTAGATTTAGGGAAGGACTGCTTGAATGGGCCCAAAGCATTGCTGTCTGTCAAAATAATTAATGACACAGGAACAAACTTATGAGTCTGACCTCAGTATGCAGTGCATGGCATATGTATATTACATTTGTGTGTTTGTATTGTAATGTGTGTACCTTATCAGAATGGTGTCTCAAAATGTTGCAGATATAGTGAACAAATGTAAATACAACTCTTGCTTTTAAAAGTGATATATATATATATATATATATATATATATATATATATATATATATAGAGAGAGAGAGAGCGATATTGTGAACTCATGCTGTAAATAGAACCGTTGCTTTAAATAGTTAGATACCATTATATATTAGGCATAGTGGATTCCAGCATGGTTCAGTTTATATGGTTTTAGTAGACCCATTATGTAATTGAGTGAAGTATAAGAGGAAGAGGCTATAACCATACCAACTCAGAGAAACTGACCACTTCTAGAAGGGAATTGTGTGCCTGACACAATGGTTCTGGGTAGTATGTAGCAGTAGGATGAATTGATGTAGAATATACTCGAGGAAATCTGGTCATCTTCTTTCAAAGGAATCCAGACAGAGGAGAGTTTACCTTGAAGTAAAAGTAACTATGTGCTGGTGACATTAATTCCAGCTCCATGTGAGACTTACTGGACTTTGTGTGAGAAACTGTGTCCCGTTATTTATGAGACTGGAACTTTGAAAGAAAGATTATACTTTATTTGGTTTTCTATGGTTATCACTATAAAAAGTTAATTTTCTTTTGTGCACTTCTTTTGTCTGAGAAGACTCTGCAAAACTGACATTTTTGTTTTGTTTTGCAATAAGACTGCATTTTGATAATTTGTGGATATCGGTGCATTAATATATCACATTGGTAGGGTTAGTTGGCATTTTTCGCACCATTATTTATGCCGAAAAAAAAAACAGCTGCCTTTTTGGTTCCAGCACAAAATTATACCATTTCAGTCAGTTTACCTCACCTAAGGAGAAAGTATTGTGGTATTGTTGCTATGTTGTTGTTGAGTGGGGTAAGTCTGCATTATATCAGCCTAAACACCAAGTTGACCACAGTTGAGTAGCTCTTGCACACCGTAGCAATGCTGCTTGAGAGTATGATAGTGTGCTGCTCAATGTCTGAGACTGAGTGTTCCACAGTGGAAAAAAATGACAGGGGAGTAAGACCTCAAAACATACCTGGTGTCTTTGTGAGGTATGCCCATCAGGAGTGATGGCACTGAAGTGAACAGGCTAGGACCCTACTGGGAAGCCTTCAGAAGACTTCATGGACATGGAAGGGACTTACTTTCTGGACTGTGAAAAAGTAAAGAAGGCATTGTTAGCTCAAACTGGTGCGTGTCATGAGACACATGCTAGAAAGTTTCATAGCTAGACATTGTCTCCTAACAAAACTATAAAATCTCACCTGTGTGATTTAAAATATATACTTTGATTGAGATTGGATCCTGAGAGTCAGCATACTAAAAATAAAGTGATACAAATATCCAATATACTGTTAAATTTAAAAGGATTTTACCTGATACTGTACAAAAGTGTGGGATTTAGATTGAATTTTGAGGACACTGAAAATGTTATTGTCAGACCAGAGAAATTAAGTAATGAAGTATGTTTAAATCTGAGCATTCTAAACCTGTTGAAAAGCACATCAAATTCTAGTTACAAGTAGAAAATATCTGTAGACAAACTGTTTTAAATGTGAGTAAAAAGGAGCCACATAGCTAGACTTTGAACAAGTAATGGCAACACTGTTACATCTGTGAAAACTGCTAGTAATGATGCTACGCCTATGGAATGGGATGAATTGCCTGCAATAAGAGAGTCAACTTTTTGCTGTTGTGCTAATTAAGTGCAGTGTCTTAATTGATGGAAGGGCAATGCAGGGACTTTTAGTGTCTGACAGTATGGTCATGCTTATAATAAAATAGTGTGCATGTTTATAAAAAGAAAATCCTTACCAAAAAGCAAAGTTGTCTGTTGCTGTATTTCCCATTTTAACAAATGGTAAGGTAATAGGTGAAAGATATTTCCCCACTTTAAGGACTTAGAGGCACTGCTTAAAGAAGGTATTTCTTTTAATAGACCATGTTTTTAGAGTGGGGAGAAGAGCCAGCAAATGGATAAAACTACAGATACCACCTTTGCCTAACCTGGAAAATGGGATGTGGTAAGTTCAGAAGCATACAAAAGAGTAAATGAATCAAGCAAAGACCAAAGAATGCTATTAGAAATCTTCAAAGCTACTTATGTCTGGCTAAGGTTATATTGATAAGAACCTGCACATTTCCAAAACCCATTTAAAGAAATGCATCATCTCACACCTGTGTCAGGAATATAGCCAGCAGAAGAGGGGAGTTGCTTAGTTGAAAGTTTTACAAAGTAGGAAGAAGAAATGACTATAAGAGCTAACGAGAAGGAATCAAGCACTCGCTGGAAGAGAGTATTAAAAAGAAAGGAAGTTAGGAATTATGGAAAGTGCAGAACCTGAGCAGAACTTTAACGTTCTGCTAAGCTAAAACAGATAACCCTAAAGCTAAATATACATTTTGCTTTGAAATACTGGTTGCAGGGGGAGAGCAACCTATAAAAGAAAAAAGTGAGTGAATGGTGCTCACTCACACAGAGACCTAAAGAAGAAAAGAAATAGGAGAGATACACTGAAAGACAAACTTAACTTAAACAGAGTCCTAATGGTTTTTCTATTGACTCAAAGTGCAGGAACTCTAAACAGAAGAAAGAAATAGTACTGTGTGCCAGTGTTATACAGAAAAAGAACAACGCAAGATCTGACTGCTGGGCCACAAGGCTAAGGGTATGAGCTGTCAACAACCTACTTCCTGTGGTACGTTTGATTCTTGCAGCCTTCATTCACCTACTGATAACCAGACAGGGTTTGGGGCAATTGGGAATTTTGGGCTAGGCTCCTTAATAGTCTCCTGGACTGCATGCCTAGTAACCACATTTAAACCTAGAGGGTAACAATAGCAGCTGACACTAAAGAATACTAGCATGAGTTGCCTTTTGAAGGACAAGATTTAGACCCCGAGATCCTAGTGCCTGTATATCTAGAAGAGGAATCAGTTTTTTCTACCTCACAAAGGCTTACCTTAAGAAAACTTCAAAGCTGACTGACCACCAGGTAAGTCAGATAAATTTTAAAAAAGGCACAGTGGGAAGATAACACTTTAAGCAAAGTAAAACGAAATATACCTGGAGTTGTAGGTGAAGAAGATGAGTAAAATGTTCCCACTTTGTACTTATACTTTGAATTACAAAAGGATTTATTCCACAGAGAATCTTAAGGCAGAGAGGACATACTGAGCCAACTTCTGATTCCCAAACTTTTCAGAATCCTAGTGATGTTGAAATTAGAACCTAGCCATATATTGGGGAGACTTAGAAATGGACAAAACTAAAACAAGTATGCTGACAAGGTTTTACTGTTTAGAAATAGTGAAAGAAATGGAGAACTACTGTGCTGGATGCCCCGAGTGCCAGAAGAGACCCTTTCATCCAAGCTTAAAAAAATCATTTGATTTCAATATCTTTTACAGGGGTGACATTGGTAAAATGGTAAAATCGAGCGATGCATTTGTGTGTTTTGGTTCATAGGTATTTACTAGGCTAATGACCACAAGGGCCTTTTTAAGCCTAGCCATGCATACCAAATCTCTGACCAGTTCTGGTACCCTTGATAAGTGTAATCAAGAGCTTGGAATGTGAAACATTTACCAGCAGGGGCTTGAGAGATGAACCATTTACAGGCTGCATGTGTCCATTAGAGGCATAGGTGCCAAACCAGGGATGTATTTCCTGTTTCCCATCTAGGTGTCAAGTTACACTTGAATTGGGTTAGGAAGGAACTCTGCTTCACATGGATGGGGAGCCTGTTCCAGAGAAGGGATAGTGTCTGTGATACATACCTGTCTGTCCAACAGGTCCTATTTATATCACAGGCAAGGTTTAAGTATTTAGAATGGGTAATCCTGGTGCTGTTTTTTTTGCTGATATGCAGGAGGTCCATCAGAGTGGGATCTAATAATACCTTGTTTGCCAGGCATAGATCTCTCCGCAACAGCCTGTAGGAGACAAAATACAGGAATAGGGCCTTTAGACTGTTGGTGCTGGATTACTTATGCCCTATATTCTTTTAGTGAGGAACCTCTGTGGGCGTTCCATTCCAGCCTTCATAAATTTATTTTTTTCTTAATTGGAGTAGAGCAGTAATATACATGCACCTTTTTTAGACTTATCTCAGGAGTACAAACTCATGAAATATGCAGTACTGCAACAACATAATATAGGTCAGACACAAGAACAGTAAACAAAATAAAATAGTGGCAGTACAGTACCAGAGCAGTAAATAATATAAAAAAAAAAAATATATATATATATATATATATATATATATATATATATATATATATATATATATATATATATAAAATAGTTTTATATTATGGAAAATAAAAATATGTATATGTGTGTGTGTGTGTGTGTGTGTGTGCAGTATTACAATTCAAGCATAATAAAGCCCTAATAAGTACAGTATTCCACATTATTATGTGTACATGTATAAAAGACAGGATTTCAATATCAGATATATTTCTCTTGAGAAAAATAGCTAGTAAATGTCAGTTTCCATTTTGATAATTAGCTTGTATATCTCAAAAATGGTTGAGAGTAGAGGAGAGAAACAAAATTTCTAACATTAAAGTATTTGGATGATGTTGGAAAGGATAGCTAGACTTCGTTGAAGAATTAAGTTTTGTATGTGTAACTACTATTGATAGGTTGTGTTTTTGAATGGAAGATGCAGAAGCAGGAAAGTTATGGGATATATTTCCTGGACACATTTGAATTTGGCAGAATTAAACATTTTTTCATTTGTTTCAAAAATTAGGATACTTTTCTTTCCTTTTTGAAAGGCACGTAGTGATTCAGAAAGTTTAGGGAGGTCTAGCACTGAAAAGTTTTGGTCACTACCAACACATATATTATGCGGGGTATGAAAAGGTAGGATGCTTAAATGGAGAAACCAAGGGTTCTAATGGGCATGGCATACGAGAGCCTGCCTGTGGAAAAGGGAAAACATTTTTTAATTAAGCTATTTATGAAACGTGACAAAGAGTAGATATTTCTGTTGGATAGGAAGCCATGTCACTTTTCTTGGTAAAGTGAGGCAAGAAATATTCAGTAAAGTTATTAAGAAAGGTAATTTTTAAGCAATACTGCAGAGAAATTTCATATTTGCCAGTGGTGCTTCACTGACAAAACCCACACTGTGAAAGTAGCAAACTCTAAATCCAACTTCAGAACAGTGACAAGTGGAGTACCACAGGGTTCAGTCCTAGGTCCTCTCCTGTTTGGTATCTGCTTCTCTGAAGTACAGGCTAACACAGAAGGTCTTTGGCTAACAAAGTTCCCTGACGACTGCAAACTAGGAGCCATAATCAAAACTCCTAACAATGTGGACATCCTACAAAAGGGCCTCACTGAGACAGATGCCTGGTGTCAAAGCCATGGCCTCAACTCAATGCCAAAAAGTGTATCGTCATCCCTTTTGGTAAAAACTCTGTACCCATGAACTACCACATAGGCGGTAGTCTACTTAACACCGAAATTGTGATAAGAGACCTTGGGACACAGGTGGACAGTAGTCTCTGCTTTGATAATCACATTGCCACAGTAGTCAGGAAATCCTTCTACATGGCACACCTCGTCACAAAAGGTTTCTCATCCAGGAAAAAAGAGGTAATTGTTCCCCTCTACTCATCACTCATTAGACCCATTATAGAGTACAACGCCCCTTTTGGTATGTACCTCACAAAACATCTACAACAACTGGAAAGGCCACAGAAATACCTCACAAAGAGGATTACTGGCCTCAAACATATGCCCTATGCAGACCGTCTCAAAAACTCCAGCTTTACTCTGTCGCATATCGTCTACTCGGAGGCGATCTCTGCCTAACATACAAAGCTGTGTCAAACCCACAGCTGTTGGACATGCTCCACGTAAAGAAATCCCAATCCATCCGAGCTACACGCTGTAGGGACCTAAACCTTGTCACCACAATAAACAGAACATGCTGGAAGGATAGATTCCTGTCCCAGAGACTTCCCATGCTCTGGAACAAACTACCTATCTATATCAAACAAAGCTCCTTATTAGCACTCTTCAAGAAAAATCTTTATGATTGGATGGGAGATAGGAAATTCACCCTGGGAATCACTTCTGCAGCTATGCTTGACAGGGGCACAGGAAAATAATTTTCTTGGGTGGCAAAAGCCAGGGTACCGTTTGGCTAGGCTTATATAGGCCCTATGGCCAATAGCTTAGTACCTACCTATGAACCTAAATAGCAGTTAGTAAGATAAATGTGTGGATTCTAGAGTACTTCTTTTTAATGCTAAACTGAATCAGAATGGCACATTAATGTAGTTGTGTAGCAAAATACAAACAGTGCCTTAGAAATGCTGAGTATGCGAGTTTAAAAGTTTGTTGAAATTGTCAAGTTATTTATAGGGCTATGGTTAGGCAAAGTGGGAGCAGGGTGATTGAATGAACCAGATAAACAGGATATAGTGATTAGTACAGCATTTATAAACTTTAATTTAACATCAAACTAGTGCCTCGGCTTATGCATTCATAGGCTTATAAAAATGACATCTTATTAGTACAGAATATAAAGAAAAAGCAATCCAAATATGAAAATCAGTTAAGCTACATCATCATATAAGTACACCAGTTTAAAGCTGCTGCTGCTTATCTTTGTTTGATGAGAGCTGGTAGTGATGATCTCTTTTTAGGCATGTTAGAAGTTTTAAGTATATTTAAGACTGATTTACTGATTAATGGCAGGGCATAGATAAGGATATGAATAAGAAGGATTTTCGTCAATTGTTTCTTGGTATGTCTAGGTAGTTGGGGCTGGAGTTGATGTAAACTTTTCATTTGACCATGGAATTTACAAATTGTTTTGTTTGAATATGTTTGAAGGAGGTGGTGGATCTACTAGTTATTTAAACAGGGTAATCCTTTTGACAGGGATGGAAATATAAGTAGTGTTGTTTATGATGAGATTTTTTTCCTATTATAAGGTTATCTTGTGGTCAGTTCCATGGTGTAGCAGGATGAAACCCAGTCTACAGCTTTGTTTAACTAGTGGCTTAGGTAGAAGGGTGGTAGAGCAATGTTAAAATCAGCACCTGGTGGCCTCTCTCTGGTGGTGTGTTGAAAGGACATGGAAGCAGCATGCCTTTGACAGCAACCATAAATTAGAACTATGTTATAAAGGCCTACAAGTCAATGACATGACTTTACAGACAAAAGTAAATTTGACCAGTTATTTTGGGCAGTTAGAATCTGCTCAGCTAGCCAGTGATTATAAATAGGGAAACAAATGCATTATGATGTTTCATGCCCAGTAAGTGGTCCGTTGATTCAGTATTTTTGATAGACAGCCAAGGACTAGAGCCCTAATTGTTGTTTGAATAGATGCCTCTTGGAATGAAGTAATGCTCTTACCTAACGATCTTTAGAGAGTTCAGAAAGCCCGCCAATCTCCCAAAGCCATTACATTGATTTTGATACCCACAGCAGAGCTAGCCAC
This sequence comes from Protopterus annectens, assembly GCF_019279795.1. Taxonomy (NCBI): domain Eukaryota; kingdom Metazoa; phylum Chordata; order Ceratodontiformes; family Protopteridae; genus Protopterus; species Protopterus annectens. The sequence continues at coordinate 453,406,015 of NC_056726.1, forward strand.
CTGGCGTGTAAACATTGCCTCTAGATGGTTGTCACTGGTGAAGTAACACTCCAACTCTATGTGCAAAAATAGGAAAAAAGGGTTGTGGATGGATGGATACTATCTAGCCAACTTTAAGCAAGTATCCTTGAGCCAACTCTTGTGTGATTTCATCTATCTGACTTAGGTCATTCGGAAAGTATTTTGGAACTTTGCAACTAGCCAGGGAGTCCAAGGTTGTGGATAGTTCTGGCAGAAGAGTATACTCCTCTGCCATGCAGGGGCTTAGAGCCCTCATCTACTTGTCTTAACTGTCCATCCACCAGACGTTCATTTTGTTGAGACCCTGAAAAAGCTTGAGACCTCCCTAAGGTCATTTGGTACAGTGTAAGTTTGCACTGATGCTCTGACAACAGGTACTGGCTTAGCTATGTAACTGCACAAGATTGTGTGGCTAGGACTATCTTTCTGCAAGGAAGAGCTTAGAAACATATTCCTGGATGCCTAGCTTAAGAATGAGTTGCTTTGTGACCAAGCCTCTTTAAGATCAGACAGATGACCTCTTAAGAAGAAAACAGGCCAACGCCACCGTGGAGGACTTGAATGATTCCCCTTTACTACCCTCCTGTTCCACTTCCAGACCTAGCCAACCACAAAAGAGGCAGAAATGTCCCTGCCATCTGAGAAGTTGTTCAGGTTTCATCAGCGCTTTACAACTCTTGTGGTGGCCAAGTCACCCAAGAGGACAACTTCAGTTGTCCAACCACAGTATTTAGGGCTGCTGCCATGGGCTGCCTATGTGGAGTGGTGTTTTCTGAGTCTGCCTAATTTGGAGAGCCATCAACAAGGACCATTCAGCTCTAGACCTGGTCACATTCGACCACACCTTTCAACTTTTATGTCCTTATCATAAGGAGCTCCACTAACAGACCAAATAATCTAAATGGAACTCTTGAGAGTGACCTAGACCTTGAATGATGTCAGAAAGGTAGCCCCTTCATTTGAAACAAGGTTTGGGGGTTTTACTCTTGTCTCTTCCTGCTTCTGAGATAGACAGACATTCATTCCTGCTGAGGACGTCAGCCTCTTCAGTCTTCACATCTGGTAATTTTAATTGCAGATGGTAACATTCTATGGAGTCATGCCACTGCTGCTACAATGCACATGAATGGTGCTGTTGAATATGATGATTGATGTGAAGTTGTCCTATCTCACTTTCATTCTGTACTGATGGGTTCGGAACCAATCCTCGGTTCTGACTCGGCCATTTACTAAAGCTCGAGATCTTCAAACAGCTCATGGCTTACTCCCTATCCCATGATGCTCTGGTGCCTTCCTCTGATCTCGTTTGCCGCCGAAACAGATCAGGTGATTCTTTCAGCTCTGGCAAAGTCAAAAAAAATTCTTTTGTATATTTACTAAGTTTTTGACAAAGATATTGTTATATCTTGATTCCCTATTTACCTGTTCATCGAATTAGCTTATTTACATATAATTCCGCTTGTTTTAGAGTGTGCGTTAAATTTATTGGCTGCGTTTTCAAAAAGATCATCTTCTACTGCTTCAGACCAGTCAGAGCCATTGAAAATGTCAGCAAAAATGGCTCAGATCACTTCAAAGTCTGTCAGATCTGAGACACCATCTACCTCGGCTCCATGAGCTTTGGAGCCATTGGTTTTCCAAGTGAGGAGCCGGTCCCCTGTACTGGAGCCGGTATCTCCCACATTAAAGTCTCACTTTTTACAGACCACAGGATCTCCAGCTCCCTCTTCTCGATCTTCTAGAAACCTTTCTGATTACAATGTGGATTGTGTGGTGCAGAGACTCTTGAGGACACCGGCGCTGGCAAAACTTTTGTCAGAACCGACCCAGGAGGCTTCGGAACCGACTACACCTATCCCACCAACATCAGTTCTTCCTCCAACCCGAGTTGCTGTTTCAGAGCTGGAATGCAAGGAACTGATAGTGGTGGAACTGTCAGAGCCGAGACCTGCTCCAGGATTTTCGGCTCCTGACCGCTCAAGACTACTTCGACACCATCCGAGAGGTCTAGGAGCCGACATTCTCCGGTCGGGTCTGGGGAGGGGAGTCGGGCCGAGTTTTCTTCGAATCCAATCTCTCAGGGCTTTGGTGCAGGTGAGTTCGGCTCCTACCTCGGCTTCAGAGCTGACCCCCATGGGGCCGGGGGGGGACTTTCTGGTTCTTCGGATCCAGGGGTTTCCTCGAATCATGGGAGGGGAGCTTTCAAAGCCATGAGGAGAGCACTGTTCCTGTGGACAGCCGGAAGCCACACTCTCATGTCCAGCCATTCCTTCCCCAAAGGCACCGGTGTCTGTCTTGGCATTACCGATTCCACACAGATGTAAAAACCCAGAGCCTCAAGATGCCCCAACGGGTGAACCCTTCCCTTCCGAAACCTCTAAAGAGGTCCCTCGGAAGAGATTATGCAAGAGGAAGCATTTGGACTACCCAAAGGAGTCAGTCACATCTGACACAAACCTCGATGACTCAGCAGGGTCCCCGCGGTCGCCCTCTGAAGATGTCTCCTTTGTGGACATCTTAGAGATCCTTAAACAGAGAGGCGGCTGGAAGCCCATCACCCCTTCTGATGAGGAGTCTGTTTATCTGAAGGCTTTTGGGCCTCGCCCTTCCACCACTTGGGTGTCCCCACCTTTTGACAAACTCATGGAACTGGTTTGTCGAAAGGCATGGGAGTCTACAGATACAGTGTAACCTGTCGATAGGAGGCCAAATAAATTTAGCACTTATCCAGAAGACAAAACTTTTCTAACAAAAGGGGTCCTGGTAGATGCTATGGTGGTGGCAGCAGCAGCCACCAAAAAGGAGTTGTCTGAGACGTCCACTTCTGTCCATCCCTCGAACAAAGACTCGCACACAATGGAAAGATACAGAAAGTGCATGTTTTCTTCTGCGACCTTTACACTCAGGTCACTGAATTATTTTACCTGTTTCACTAGGCTGCAGAGAGATTTCTCTTATGCAGCAGAGGGAGCGACTAGGTCAGTAGGTTCAGGAATTGCCCTAAGGAGACATTCCTGGATGCGCTTGTGTAACTTTGCGGAACCCTTCAAGCCATCCTTTATTTAACCCCCCCCCTTCGAAGGCTCATCCCTGTTCGGGCCTAAAGTCAAAGAAACAATAACCAGGTGTGAACAGGAATGAAAGACTCTCCCGTCGGCGTCCGTTTTTCTACACCTTCTAGACCCTATCCCAAGGGTCAAAATGGAGGGAAAATGTGGTTTTGAAAATCCCAGAGAGCCTTTCAAGACACACGTGGTGAACCTTCCTCCAGGAGCAGAGAAGGAGGTAATAATGGAAGATGCTGGCCATTAGGAACAGTTGCAATCCAGACGGTTAATATGTCTGTTGTTTGGTATATAAACAAACAAGGAGGAACCACATCTTACCCCCTTTGTCGAGAGGCCCTAAGAGTATGGCTGTGGGCAGCTTCCTCCCAGTGCTTTCTGATAGCAATGCACATCCCAGGAAACCCAACATGACAGCAAACAAACTCAGCAGAGCAATTCTAATGCCTCACAAGTGGTCCCTGAAACAAGAAGTGGCAGAAATGATTTTCTGAAAATGGGGCCAGCCTAGCGATTTTTTCGCCACGTCCATGAACACAAAATGCAGCAGCTACTTTGCCCTAATAACCCCTCCGGGGGAATCCCCAAAGGATGCACTTGTACATGATTGGCCCCCTGGGTCTCCTCTATGCTTTTCCCCCATTTCCGTTGATACCCAAAGTTCTTCAGAAAGCCAGTGCTTTGGGAATGACCTTAATTCTGATAGCTCCTTACTGGCCTCATCAGATTTGATTCCCCTTCCTACGGCCTCATCTTCAGGAAGAGCCTTGGATTCTGGACCCAGTACCAGCTCTCCTGATCCATTCATCGGGACTCTCCATCCATCCCTTCAGACCCTCAGCTTGACAGCTTGGCTGCCCCGAATTCCAAATATAGCCAGGCTACAAAACCTTTCATCTACAGCACAACATATTCTGATTTCTTCTCACAAGACATCTACGAGAAGATTATATCTCAGCAAATTAAAAATATTTTCAATCTGGGCATTAGAGAATCATATTGACCCTTATTCAGCACCTATATCTTCCATCCTAGAGTTCTTGATGAAGTTTTTTAATGAAGGAGAAGCTGCAGCTACTTTTCAAGTACAATTAGCAGCAATCTCAAATTTTCATTTTGGGAATGAAGGGCCAAATATTATGTCCCACAGACTATCAAAGGCTTTTCTGAGAGGCACTAAACTTTTGAGACCACCCATTAAGCTCCCTCTACCACCATGGAACCTGAATTTTGTACTATCCCGGATAAGTCTTCCCCCCTTTGAACCTGCATCATCATGTGACTTAAAGTTCTTAACGTGGAAGACCCATTTTCCTAGTGGCTATCCCCTCAGCTGGGAGGGTTTCGGAGTTACAAGCATTATCTGTTAAACCACCATATATGTTGTTCCACAATGAACAAACCCAACCTTTTTACCAAAAGTGCGTTCAGAATCCAGCTTGAATCAATCCATAGACGTACCAGTTTTTTCCCCCAATTATGGCAATAAGGCAGAATATATGCTTCACCAACTTGATGCCCATAGACAGTTGTGTTTCTGTTTACATAGAACAAAAGACTTCAGAAAGATGGATCAAATGTTTGTATAATTTTCAGATTGCAAAAAAGGTCTGCCTGTAGCAAAAATTACTGTTATCTAGGTGGTTGTCCGACTGCATTTCGTTCAGTTATAAATCAGTAAATAAACAGCTGCCAGACAAAATAAAAGATCACTCTACTAGGGCTGTCTCCACTTCTTCTGCATTTAGTTCTAAATTACCTATAGATACCATTTGTGTGGCAGCCACGTGGGTGAGGCTTCATACCTTTATCACTCATTACAAAGTAGATTTGGCCTCCAGGGACAGGCCGTCCTTTGGGTCCGCTGTCCTGAAGAATATACTCCTGTGAGCCACCCAAGAAAATTGGTGCTAGGGACGCTGCCCCATCAGTACAGAATGAAAGAAGTTATGTACCAGCCAGAACGTTCCATGTGAGTTGCCATCTCATCTTCATTCTTACGACCCTCCCTTCTACCCCCAGCCTTGGCTTCTAGAGGATCAAGAAGTTATTGACTGGCATCTTTTGTGCTTTGACCCTATTTTGGTTTTATAAATAATAGGGAGTTACATGCAAGCATTAGTATACAAGCAAACAAGATCTGAGGAAGGCACCAGAGCATCATGGGATAGGGAGTAAGCCACAAGCTGGTTGAAGATCTCGAGCTTTAGTAAACAACTCAGCTCCGAACCCATCAGTACAAAATGAAGGTGAGATGGACAACTGACATGGAACGTTAATGCATAAATGTTTTAGGTCCACACAGGAGACTTATATGGTTCACTATGGGTGAGCATCATTTAGAATTCCAGGTAATGACACTCTGGAATCTTTTTCAGACCCCAGAGGGACTGCGGAATCGCTGTCAGTAGTTGACCAGGACCTTACATGAAGATGTTCTTCACATGTTCCCTTACCTACGTGACTTCTGTCTAGTAGTCCCTATTTTATGACTCCCTGGAAGCATCCCTGCTGTTGTCATTGCTGTGGTTGCAATCCCTGGGTGACCATAAACTGGGTGAAGTATCCTCTGGTCCTATCTTGTACAGGATCAGAGCTGGACACACTAGTGCAAATCACTCCTTCCACTAGAGAGGATATAGAAAGTCATGACTCTTAACAGCCTGGGTGAGGACTTGCCACAAGTCCAGGCCTAGACTCTACTGCTGCTTTTGTGCGTTGATTATTGTTCTGATTGTCATGATGTGTTTTGCACATCTGAGTGTGTGGATGTTAGTTTGAATATGTCAATATACAGAGCTGCTACACTCCTATAAACATCTGTTGCTCAGTCACTATTGATGGGCCATGCAGTGGCAGCCAACAACTACCAGCCTTTTGGTTTGCTTCCATTCCTTTAGCCAGACATTCTCAGGTCCTAATGAAGAGTGCTTCACTAGGAGAGTGGGAAACCTACTTCACATGAATGCAATACATATACAGTATAAATGAATGAATGTATACAGTTCAAGGGTAGTTGTCTCCAGTGGAGAGGGGGTAGGGTTATACATCAACCAGCTGATTCCTAATCCATTGAGTGTGTAGCAGTATGTAAATATGCAAATAAATATATATATTGTTATTTCTTGCACAGGAGGTGATGCACTTACAGCAGTGGGTCGTAGGCAGAAGCAGTGTTCTCTCACTAGGCAAGCCGGTAGAATCACTATTCTTTACTAGAGGTGTGGCTACCAAAGTCTTGCTTGATTTGGTTCTTCTTGAAATGGGACACTGCAGATGTTGACCTTTTTCAAACTCAGGAGAATGCAGGATTTTAAGATTTTGGGGAAGATAGTGATGGATGATTTCCCCATTCTATGGCAAGGGAGATTTATATTTAGGCTGTCAGGTCCTTTACAGTAGAGGAAGTTCTCTTGGCCCTAACCATGGGTGATGCTACCATTTAGGGTGACATAAGGATTCAGCTCAAGGCTTGGCTTCTAAAGTAAACCGTTTGATTACCATCAGGTCTTTTGGCAGGACTATAAGAAGTGACTGAGGCTGCCAATAGTATCTTATGATGCCAGGTCTTTCAGCTTACAAGTTATCCTTATCTTTGTAAGGCACCTGTATAACTTGGTCCTGAGTTATTTCATGGTCAGGATGTTCATTCCAGCTGTTTTACACCTCATGACCTTATGTAGGGCAAAACAGTGGCCTAGCAGAAGTTTATCAGGTAATTTCTGAGAGGAGTGTTTCATTGCCCATTTTTTAATAACCCCTCCCTTTGTATGATCTGCATTTCATGACTGACAGGTTCGTTTACCACTTCTACAAGCACAAAATGTTAATACTTAATATTTTCTTGGAAACTACATACTCTGGTGGCCATCATTTCAGCAAGTTCTCATTACTTTTGGGCTTAATACTTACGGAGCCATTTTTTTGTCTTTCATGATGATCATTTTCTCTTAGAACTAACAAGTTATTTCCTCCTTAACCATCTCCCCGTTTCCTTTGCCAAGGCAAAAATCATGGAAAGACAGAGCCTTCACATCCCTGGTGTATGTACCATTAGTTCAGGAAGAAGGTGCATGAACTTAGAAGAAATAGCCATTTGTTTCTTTCACTCCAGGGAAAGAAGGCTCACAGCTGGCAGACAAACTAGGGCTTGCCACCTGCATCATCATTAGCAATCATGCCTTGCCACTGAAAACTGCTGTAGCTAGACTTTTCACATTGGATGTGGCTGATTCTAGTGCTTGTTTCAAGGATATTTCAATTACATTCATCTGCACTGTGGCCATTTGGTTTTCTTTGTATGCCTTCACCAAGCATTATTGTCCGGACCACAAATCACTTCACGGGACAATTTTCTTCCATATCTAAATGTGTCAATTCTGAGGCTTGTTTGTTGCTGCTGGACTCATTGTTTAGCAAAGCAGAGTTTATTAAAGGTGATTTTCACAAACTGTTTACTGCCAGAAGGTCATTTGCCCAGTTTCTATATTTGGCTAAGCAAATGTTAGCAATCCTTGGCCACTTGCCAAAGGATTTAACTCCCTTCTGTTGTTTGGCAAGATATACTTTGGACTGCTGCCTTTTTCTTCTGAGACTATCGTTGGTCATTCAACTACTAAAGGAGAATTAAAGTGCAGCTTTTTTCTGTTTACTTTTGATAACCTATTTGGCTTCAGAACCCTCCACTCAGAGAAGACTTAACACTAGGTTGTGATGTGTATTCATGTATCTGTGTTTAACTTTGAGTTGGCTGTAGGTTGTGACCACTGTTTTCTCTGCTGAATGCCTTTTTTGTTGCTGTTTTATTTCCTGTCAAAGAAGGTTAGATCTGTCCATCTTATTGTAAGAGTAAGTTTTTCTGTTTTTTTTTTAATAAAGGCAGAATGGTGTTGGACACGCATTTGAAATGTTTGCTTTAAGCTGAATTATACTGTCTTTGAACAAGGCAGCTACTCTCTCAGTATTTTACATTGAGCATACCAGTGCAATTGAAGCACTGCAGTGGGGTTGCATGCATGTAAGATAGATAGCAATAACTTTTTGTTCCTTTTTGCAACTTGTTAAAGAGACAAGCTGTTGTCAAACCAGACTTTCCTACTAGACAAGCTCCTTGAACTGTCTTCTGCTACTTGCAGGCTAGAGTGGATCTTCAAAAGTCATCCCTTTAGGGGAATGATGATATTGATTTAGCAACTTTTGCCAGCTCAGGAATTGTCACAGCAGCAATGTCTAGGTTCCTCATTTTAAACAGGCATATTAGCTTAAATAAGTGTAGTCTTAACGTTAGAAATGTCCTGTGTGATTTGATAATATAACAGGATTAACTTCTCTATACAGGTTATCTTTGGTAGTTCTTTTTGTATTGAGGGGCCAGCTTTTCATTTGACCAAGGAAGAACATTTCTTACTGAAACATGAGAATTTGCAGGACATACTACATCCTCAAGGAGTGCTAAAGAACATTTTTGTAATTTTTTGTATTCTGCTACTAGAACAGAGTCAGCTAACTCCCTACATTGTGTCAGAAGAGCAACATCACAGTTTGACCAGGACACCCCAACTCCCAAATGAGCAGTACGGATGCTATTTTTTCTGCGGCAGACAGGGACATTGATTCCTCTTCTCCCAACAGTTCTCTTTCCCCTGACATCTCCTTGGACCTTGAGTTTCATGTCCTATGTGCATTGGCATGTAGTTCTCATTATTTCCTCCTGTAAATGTCCCTGAGACTTTTCATTTAGTTACACTTACTAATACCAGATGATGCAGGATTGTGGAATCAATTATATTCATTTCTGGTCCTGTGAATTTAGGTTTATTTGTAGGGTTTGGGTGAGAACTGATTCTGATGTTTTGTATTGTGTAGTAATTTGAAAAAATATTTTATGTTTCTTAATTTTGTTATGGTTTATTTGAAGTACAGTAGCAGTCCAATTTTTCGTTTAGTATATGCAGAGTTGGAGGGGAAACACATTACTTGTTGAGTGTTTGTTGTTTTCTTTTTTCCCCATGGCAACAGTGTATTTATATAAAGAGGTGCAAGGTTTTGTTCTGCACGGGGGGGTGGGGGGGGTGTAGAGGATTGCATACCTGCCTGAAAAAGCACTTTATTTAAACATTTTGGTTTAGTGATGTTTGTGGTACTGCATTATATTGCTTTGAGTATAGTGGACTTGATATTAATCACCTCAGTGTTATAACAGTAATTCAAAGTTCTTGACTGCATCTTGGGAGAAGGGAGGATGAGCCTTGGTTCTTTCCCCTTTTGGAGATATGATTGCTTATATGTGATCTAATAGCAACCCGAAACCATTCAGACTGTGCTTCTTTGGCCCCAGTAAGGCAGATGCCCTTTACTAAGTCCCAATTTGAACAAAACAAACCCCTCACCAGGCATTCACATGCTGACTCTTACATAATTTCTTCAGTCCTATATACATAGATCTAAGAGAGCACAGCATTGTAATATGTTACTGCCAGACAGAGCTTCCAAAGCAGATGAGGCAAAAGAGTATGTTCCTTTGCCATACTGGGGCATTGGGCCCTCGGCTACTCATCTCACCTTTCGGAATTCCATTCCTTAAGAGTGGATCAGACTCTGAAGAAAAGTTAACAGAACTCCCTGAATCTGGGTCAAGAAGAAAGTGGTTAAGATTCTGTCAATGACTTACAAAATGAGCTTTTACATGACCCTCTACAGTTTTGATTGTGTAGGTGCTGTCAGTAGACAAGGCACAAGGTTCAAGAATAAGCATCTGCAAGAATGCATGAGTAACTGACTCTGTACTACCTTAGAAACAACATTCTAGATGGCCAGGTCATTGGAGCAGGTCTCTCAGTGCCTAAGAGATGAACCCCTAAGATGAAGGTGTTCACAACTGTGGGGGATTTCTATGATTCTCACAGGATTTTCCTTACATTTTGTTGAAGCTCCTTGAGGTTTCCACTAGATGAAATAAGCCAGGTGAACTTTCAGCTCTACAAAATATACAGGAAAGCATTTTTATGGGAGCAGTACCCCTGCTCCCCATGTAGATGGCTACACCCCTCATGCCCCTTACTTAGTTTAGGTCACATATTCACAGAGAAAAATCCTTCCACTTTTAATCACTGCTGCCATTCAAGCAGAAATTTCACCAGCAGGAATTTCCTATCGGAAGAGCAATTAGTGAGTTTAGCATCAGGGAACAGAATTCAATGAGTTTAAACCTCACTTAGCCATATGTGAAGAAACCATCATTGGGTCCTTTTCCTCCTCTTTCTCTTCTTTCAGGTTATGCCAAACTGAGAGAGGCAGAAGCCTACTTGCAGACCAGTGAAGGTGCTTAAGAATCTCATGATCTTGCCTCTGTCTGGTAAGTTACCCAAAAGAATGACATCATTAGCCTAATCGTGCCAGTCTTTTCTATAGTCTGGTAATACCCTTGTTTTATGAAGTAGTTTGCCAACTTTTCCTTAACTTGGTGAGTCATAACAAGATCCATTGGGCTGTGCTCTTGGTGTTGCTCAACCATACCATAGAGCTCTTAAGTTCTGTCCTTTGAAGGCCTCCACTAACATTCCAAACCATTTGTAGCGCTGTTACGGACAGGCCTGGACTGTACTGCTGAAAGAGGTCATAGAGGCTGACCCTTATTTAGAGCTTGATTAAACATTATTCTTTCAATTCTTCCTAGTTTGAAAAGGAATGGATGATTTCGGGTCTATATTATATGAACAAAAGTTCATATAAGCAAACGCTCAATGAGCGAAAATCCCGGACATCGAAAACAATATTGTGGGGAGCTGTCCCCCGTCTCCCCGCTAAATATATATTTCAACTCCGAGATCGCACTACAGTGAGGAAAGGGCAAAAACTCCAATCTTCACTGTACTGCATTCTCACAACACGCAACTCCATGTCCGGGAGTATCTCTCATTAAAACGTTCACTTGTATGAACTTTTGTTCATATAATATAGACCCAATGATTTATATCCCTTTCTCGACCTCTGCAACTTCATCCCATGTGTCTGGTGCATCTGGTTCTGGATATTGACTGTGTAGGAAGTCATGCTTCTTCTCCTGCAGGGTGTTTGGATTGTGTCTCTGCATATGGTAGATGACTTCTGGGACGTCACTATTTGCAGTACACATATTCCTCCAGTGCACATATTACCTCCATTTCAGAGTGCTGACATTTGGACTTTCCTCAACACTGAGTGTTTACAAAGTACATCTGATGGTGTTGGAAGCCTTGTAGAAAAAAGATGTTCATGTGCTGTACCTGGCTCAGGTCTCAGGCAGTACAGGAATCTTCTCTTGTCTTTGTCCGGGGCCCCCACAATTGTTGCACTGACAGCCATCTTCATAGGTCATGGGCTTGATGGTTATGGGGAGGTAGGGAAAGCTAAAGAGAGCAAATAAATAAATAACTAAATGCAGTCTTTGTATGATATGCGTTCAGGAAGTCAGTCAGCAGCCAACAGCCAGGTGCCTTATTTTGTACTAGTATTTCATTGTAAAGTCCAGCAGCCTGCAGTAGACTTAGGAAAATAGAGCTGTGCTAATTGTTTTCCCCCTCCCTGCTTCATTCTTTCCAGCCATCCCAGATTCCTACTCCTCCTCCTTCCCCAGACTTCTGTGACCGAGCTGTTACTGGTGTGGATGTTAAGGGAGTTTATCTTCTGAAGGGAGTTATTATGACATAACCTTATTTACCTCCCTCCCTTGTGTTATTCAACAATGTCTGAGGGCTGCTATCTTCAGTGGACCACACTACTCTTTATGGAGTGATAGTAGGCTGTATCTGCCAAACTGATTTACTCTTAGGTCAGTTGATTTAAATAAAATTCAACAATTACTTTCAGGAAATGAGACAACATCTGGAAAATAGTTACTTTTGCTGTTTAAGTAAATTCTGAATGTTGTAAATCAAAGAAAGCTGAGAAACAAATATAATGAACGAATGGAATTGAAGAAATGTATTTTGCCATTTATTTATGTAGACAGGAATCTCTCTGTGTGGTGACCCTATCCCAACATGTATTTTAATATATTTAAGATTTCTTTAGTTTTCAGCTTGAATAAATGGTTTAAGAAGGTTACTTTGCATTTGTAATAGTGTGTTCTTTGTCTTTTGTTATTGGGAAACCAGATATCCTTGAAAAATCTGATGTCCTGATGATCAAGTAGTCTGTCTCATTTACTGTAGACAGAAAAAAGCCAACAGAAATGCATACACAACATGACAGCTTGAATTGCTTATGTTTTAGAACTAGATGTTAAACACTGAAAAACTGCACACAACTTGTCCTCTTTGCTATGATTTTCATAGCAGGTGCATTTAATCAAATACAGTATCATAAACGTGTATATGGCTCAAACAGTAACTTCTGTACTCGTTCAGAAGACAAAAGTCCTGTCTTTTGTGATGAAGTGTGTTTACAATATTTTGTCTTTTGTGTAGATGAAAATCAGCTACGGGCAAAGGGCTATGACAAAACACCAGACATTATTTTAGAAGTACCAGTTGGTAAGTTTCTTTTTGTAGCATGTTTATATATTATGTTCATGTTTATGGTTGTTTCTAACCCATCACTTTTTAATGGTGTACATGCTAATTACCATCTCTTGAAGACAAGCTACTTAAAAAAATGTTCTTGCTGAATTCTTGATGGAGAAAAAGGCAACATAATTCTCTCAGCTAAGAGTACAGAAATTTTTATTAAACATTTGTTAACTGGGAAAGTCCAACCTGGAACAAAGCCAAGTTTCAGCGGAGGCCTGGGGAGAAATGTTCTAGATACATGTCTTTGTAACGTGGGAAGAAACCAGAGCACCCAGAGGAAACCCACATAAGCGCAGGGAGGACATGTAGACTCCGCACAGGAGGCAGTCCAGCTGAGAATCAAACTGGAGAACCTCTTGCTGTGAAGCACCAACGCTACCTCTGTGCCGTCCGATGTTTTTCTACATATTGAATGTATTCTTGATACCATTGTTGGTATCTTTCCTCTTTCTCTTTACTAAATAAAGTTGTTTTGCTTTTTTTTTGTTTTTGTTATCAATATGTCTGAAAAGTCTTTGGGATTTAAAAATGTGGTCACAAATTACTGCTTTTGGACACTTATGCTTTATTCATCTATTGCCTAGACCCAAAACATCTTCAAACAGATTGCAAAATTTGCAAGTCCTTTAATCCTTAGGCCATCTCTGACAGGAAAAACAAGCTCATTCTAAAAGGCTTGCTACCTTCCTCCTTCTCTGAAGCTGTATCTGGCACTCAACCCCCCCAAGCTTAAGCAAAAGGAGCTTTCTGAAAAGCAGTCAGCTGCATCTGGATCCTCAACTCCATCCTTGGATCCAGTGATGGAACCTCCTATGAAGAAAAATAAGAAATCTGATCCAAAGCCTGCTCTTAATCTGATCCAAAGCCTGCTCTTTCCCCAAAGCCAGCGTTTGTAAAGTAAATCGACTTCCTCTGATTCTATCCTATCATATGAATCCAAAGTCATTGCCTAAGTCTCTCTACTCCCGCACCATAGATCTGGTACCATCTCCTTTTCTGGAATCCTGCCAGTGCTCCAGGTCTCCCTCCGTGACATCATCTCGTTTTTCCAGAAGTCTGACCAAGGCTGATGTGGATAGAATGATAAGGAAGTTTGTCTTCGTGCAGATTCAGATGGCAGTTCTTCTGGCTCCTATCACTCCAGGTCAGGAAGCCCTCCATAGTTCTACATCTCCGATCTTGGCAACTTCTGTGATCCAACTAGTCGTTTCGGAGCCCCTGGATCTGAGTCTTCTGGGACCGCCTGGATCATATCCAAAGATAGTTATATCTTCGGCTCCGAGGCCTTCTTTGCGTGCACCGGCTCTGAGTGCATCAGAGCTGGACGACTCTCAGAGTTGAAGCGTCCCTGTCGGATCTGAGGTATTGGAATTGACTGAAGTTTTCGGAGCCATTTCTACCCCTTGACTTCCTTCTCCCCTGGGTGTTCTGCTTTCAAGGTAGTGGAGAGAGTGTTTTCTGCTGCTGCAAGATGGATGTTTCCTCCCCTCTGGATCCGGTATGTGTCTGCACCTTGAGCCTCTTCAGTATACTCCGCAGGGACTGCTAACCCAAAGTCTTCAGGCTACGCAGCAGGGTATTACCATTTCTTCTGATACTTCTCCAGAGCCCCCCACTGAAGTCCCTAGGAAGAGCAAGTGCAAGAGTAGGCACTTAGACTCCCCTCAGGAGTCAGTCACTGTAGATACCAATTTTGATGAGAGGGAAGGGTCCTCAAAATCACCACCCAGTGACGTCTCATTTGCAGACATCCTAGAGATCCTTAAGCAGAGGACTGGTTGGTCTACCAATAACCCTTCCCAAGAGGAATCTCTATTCCTGGAGACCTTTGGGTCTGTCCCGTCTACCTCCTTGGGTGACTCAGCCTGCCGACAAGCTCATTGACTTTATCGCTAGGTGGGCATGAAAGGAATCAGACATGGTTGAGCTGATCCCCAAGAGACTAGACTGGATTTTGACACCACCTCAAAGAAAGGAATTTTGGAACAAGGTAGTATCGGTAAATGCCATGGTTGTTGTAGTGGCCACCAAGAAGCAACTCATTCTCCCTAACAGAGAGTCAAGAGCGTTGGACAGCTTTGGGAAGCATATTTTATGCTTCAGTGACACTTACACTCAGTTCGCTGAATTATTTGGTACACTTCATTAGATTGCAGAGGGATTTGATTAAGGAACTCTCCCAATCCCTCTCTGCAACCAGTACTTCTGAGGCTTAGACTTCTGTGGCCTTGCATTTGGCTGCCCTACAGTGAATTACTAATTCGGCCATGAGGCTCATTTCACATGCGGCTGAAGGTACCTCAAAGGTGGCAGGTTCAGGCATTTCCATTAGGAGGCATGCCTGGGTGCACTTCTGTGCCTTAGCCCTTGAAGTCTTCCTTTGTCAGTGCACCTTTTGATGGAACATCTTTGTTTGGCCTTAAGGTAGAAGGCACGCTCCACAGGTGCGAGCAAGATGGAAAGACCTTCCCTGCAATTGGAGTACATTTTTTGACTCCTCAAAGGACCTTTTCCAGAAATCATTGAGGAGGTCAGAAAATGTGGTTCAGGAATTTCCAGGGTCCTTTCAAAGATCCATGTGGAAATAGTTCCCCCAGGGTGGAGGGGGAACTCCAATGGAAGACTCCACCCATGCTGCAGAGAAGGCCCACAGAACCAGGGGTTCAGAGATTCCTTCTCTGACAGACCCTAGCAGTGCTCCTGAAAGGAGGTGCAATAGTTCACCTCTGGAGGTAGTCATGGGTCATTTATCTTTTACCAGAGATCCTGGGTGGATATTAAAAAAGTACATGGGTGCAGAGGATTATTTCCAGAGGTTATATAATTCCCTTTTCCTTACCACCTCCACGTGTATGTAAAATTCCCATTGTTTCACCCAGTCAGAAGAAAGCAACAGCACTAGAAATAGAAAAACTGCTAGAAAAAATAATTATCCAAAAGGTTCCGCCAGACCAGATAGAATCCAGAACTTACTGAAGATTCTTTTTAGTGCCAAAGACAATAGGGGACTGTAGACCGATACTGGATCTCAACAGTCTGAACAGATAAATTCTGCATACCAAGTTCCAGATGGTCATAGTTCAGTCCTTTCTGCCTTGGGTGACTATTGACAACAAACTTAAATTTGATTTGCATATCAGCCAGACCATAAAAGCTGTAAATAAGAAACTTGGATCCTTGTATAGAATCAAGAACTTCCTAACTCTCAATGCTAAACTAACTATCGCCCGTACCCATCTCCTCTCCACACTTCTCTATGCCTCACCTGTATTCTTTTTCCTCAACATATGCGATATTAATAAACTATCCGTGACTTACAATCACATTGCCAGATTTATAACAGGGGCTCCTTATAGAACTGACCACTGCCACAATCTAAAGAAACTTGACTGGTTAGAACTATCCAATCTTCTCAAACTAAACCAACTCTCTGTAGCATTTAAAATCATTAAGGAACCTGACAAAACCCCTTCACTGAATAACTTACTGACCCCCTACTCTAACCTAAGTAGTCTTCGCTCCTCCAACAGATCTCTGGTCCAAACCATCAAATCCAATAATATGGGCGGCGATGCTCTCTTCGCCAATACAATAGGAAAGGTTTGGAACTCCCTCCCTAACTACTTAAGACTCACTAACTCCCTCTCTCAATTTAAAAAACATCTTATACAATTCTTTAAGGCACATTGGCTATGCTCATGTGCAAATCCAGACTAGTTGCTAATTGAACTACAGCATATCCTATCCTACTTGAACTAGCTAACTGGGGTTCTCCTCTTTTTGGCATCAAATAATTCGTAAATAAACTGACTACTACCCTATTTAGTTCGTTCTACTGTAATCAGTTTCTCCATGATCACTTGGAACCCTGCAATGATGTAGAACTTTTGAACATAGTAACATTATTGTCTCTTGAATTTGTCTCTTGAATTTGTATTGTACTTGTAATTTTGAGCTGGATTCTTTACTGTCTTGTTGATACAATAATCATGCCAAGGAAAGCATAAAGAATGTTAATTTGTTATGCCTTTCATTTATGTACCTGTAAACCTATGTGTTTTCTGTTTTTTCTCTGTGGAGCTTTTCTCCCCGGGCCTCCGCTGAAAATGGACATGTATCCAGTCAGACTATCCCGGTCAACAAATGTAAAATAAAATAAATAAAATAAAAATTTTGTGCAAGGACGATTGGATGTGCTTGACAGACCTTCAGGATGCATACTATCACATAAAAGTGAACAGACAATCCAGGAGGCACTTACACTTCTGGCTGGGAGCCAGTCATTACCAGTTCAGAGGACTTCCCTTTGGCATCACCACAGCCACCAGGGTGTTCACCAAATGCATGGCAGTGGTAGGAGCTCACTTGAGACTGCAGGGATTGAGTGTTTCTGTACTTGGACAACTGGCTAATTACTGCTCCAACCAGGCATCTACTGATAAGAGCTCGAGACCAGGTACTCCAGACTTGCTTCCTCATGGGGATTACCATAAATTACAACAAATCTCATTTGGATCCATCTCAGACACTAGAATTCATAGGAGCAATTTTTAACGCACTATCTATGACAGCCTCTCTTCCTGTACCAAGAGTACAGACTCTGATTCCAGGTCAAAAAGATAATTTCAGAATTCCTCAGTTTCAGCCTGATTGATTCTACAAGGCTTGGTATCAGTGTCTGCAGTGATAGTTCTGTTCCCCTAGCAAGATTTCATATGAGGATTCTACAGTGGATGTTAGCAATTCAGTGGTCCATTCTTCATCAGCATATGTCCACTCAGATAAGAATTACCTAAGCATGCAAAAATTATCATTGCTGGTGGATCAGCTCAGATCAAGTTCTACAAGGCCATCTCCAGATTGAGTGGGGGAGAGGGGGCACTTCCTGGGAAAAACAGTCCAAGGCACATGGTCCCCTGAAGAGGCCAATATGCATATCAATGTCCTGGAAATGATAGAAGTGCTCTTAGCATTGCAGGCATTCCAAGACACTCTCCCTTTCAGGGCAGTTGAAGTTCAGACAGGCACTATGTCTGTGGTTTGGTATATCAACAAACGAGGAACCAAATCTCACCCCTTGTGTGGAGAAGCTCTCAGAGTTTGGCAATGGGTGATCTCCTCCAACTGATTTCTGATAGCAGTGCACATCCCGAGGAAATCCAGCATGATAGCAGACAAGTTGAGCATGTCCATTCTGCTACCTCATGAATGGTGGCTCAGTAAGGAAGTGGCGGAAATGATTTTTCACCAGTGGGGCAAGCCATGCTGCAGCATCACAGAAATATGCTGTCCTACACTGTTGGCCCCCTGGTGTCCTCTAAGCTTATCCCTCAACTCCCTTAATCCCCAAATTTCTGCAGAAAGCATCCCAATTGAAAAGCAAATTCATCCTCATTACCCCTTACTGGCCTTGACAAATTTAGTTTCTATTTCTTTGGCCTCATCTAGTCTACTCTCCTTGGATTCTGGATCCAGTTCCAGACCTTCTATCTTACCCGGTAGGAATGATTCACCTGGATATCTCAGATCTAAAACTGACCACATGGTTTCTCCACTTCCATTGATAGCTAGACAGTATATACTTTCTTCTCCTGTTCATCATATACTTTTGTCTTCCCACAAAGCTTCCACAAGGAAACTTTACAGAAGTAAATGGAAGAGATTTGTGTTTTGGGTGCTGCAGCAACATATTAACCCTTTTTCAGCACCATTGCATAATGTTCTTGAACTTTTAGCAACAATTTTCAACGAAGGAGCCAGCTTCTCAACTATTACGGTACAACTAGCGGCCAATTCTAATTTTCACATTGATATTGAAAGCTCCTCCTTGGCTTCATCTGAACTCTGTAAGGCTTTTTTGAGAGGTACCCTTATTTTGAGACCTCCTTATAAGGATCCAACTCTGCCATGGGACATAAATTTGGTATTACAGGCCTTAATCTGTTCCCCTTTCGAACCAGCAGCTAAATGTGAGCTAAATTTTTGACCTGGAAAACTATATTTTTGGTAGCCATCACCTCTGCTAGAAGACTGTCAGAACTGTCCTCTAAACTCCTTACTTAGTATTTTATAAGGACAGGGTAGATTTACAAATCAGTCCTTCCTTCATTCCTAAGGTCGTGTGAGAATCAAACATCAGCCCATCAATTAACTTGACAGTTTTCTTTCCATATTTTACTAACAAATGTGACTGTATGTTACACAGTTATGTTTTACTTACATAGAACAAAACATTTCAGAAAAACAGATCAATTGTTTATCTGCCTTGCAGATTCCAAATTAGGGCAAGCTGATCACAAAAGTAACCTTAGCCAGGTGGCTGACCGATTCTATATCCTTTGTCTATAACAAATTGGGACTTTCCTTACCAAAACCTTTGAGACCCCATTCAAATAGGTCCATGGCAACGTCATCAGTATTTTTATCCAGGGCTTCCATGGACAGTATATGTGCAGCTGCTATTTTGGCTAATCCTCATACCTTTATTACTCATTACAAATTGGATATGGTCTTGAGGGGAAGAGCAGCTTTCGGCTCAACTGTGCTCAGGAATATCCTTCCTTAGAGTCATCCTGGGATTTCAGGTAGCTGGGGACTCTGAACCGATTGTTGAGGAATGAATGAAATTTGACAACTTCAGATAAAAAAGTTATCTGCTCACTATAACATTCCATCTATGTTGTTCATTTTCATTCTTCCTCAGCTCCCCTCCCACCAACCCTTTGCCTTTGAACTAATGACTTCTGGAAGAATGAGACCTTGTAAAGGAACCACTGTTCCTTATGTTTAGGTCTGGATATGGATTTCTGTTACCAGAATGCTAATACTTGTTTATACTACTAGCCAGCAAACAAGATCTGAGTTATGTTAGGGGACAGAGCATTATGGATAAAGGAGGAGCTTGAGACTTTGCTAGTGGCCACATGCTGAAAATGACAGCCAAGTGTGATCCGAGGTTTGGATCCAAATCCAATTGATGAGGAAGAATGAAAATGGAAAACACAGATGAAATATTATGGTGAGTACATAACTTTATTTTATTCATTTATTCATATTCAGTAAACTCTTTTTCCAATTCAGGTTTGTAGCAGCCACAGCCTGTCTTAACAAGCAATGTGTATAATGTGGGAAACAATCCTGGGCAGGCACCAGTCCATCACACAATACATGCACATACCATTTGCATATACCCTTTGGGCAATTTGGACATTACCAAGTTATCTTTCTGCATGCTTTTCAGATGTAGGAGGAAACTTGAGCTTCAGAGAAAAAAAATACATATATACATAGAAATGACGTGCAGACTTCAAACAGATGACATCCCTGCTGGGAGCTAAACAACAGAAATGAGTGCTGTGAGGCAGCATTTTAATGACTGCATTGTTTTGTCATATAATTTCAGTTGGCATTCTATTGCATTATGGTGATTTAGTTCAATATTAAATATTAATATGTATGAAATTTTCCAGAGTCTGCAAGGTTACTTGGTGCTATTTATGAGCTGCCATTTGCCCCCTTTATGAAAGCATACCTTGCTAGCCATTGCCTTTTTTATTTTTCCATATTTTTAAGACTGCTATTTCTCTCCCACCCATGCCCCCACATTGACATTATATTTTCCTTTGCTTTACAGAGAGAAACTACAAGATTCATGAATGAAGGAGAGAAAATAATGACTACAATAAATGCTTCATGTAGATTTATTAAGCTGTCCCCAAAGACCAAGCATCATTACACCTCCCTTTAAAATCGAACTGGCTGTCAGTTACACTCTACTGCTGCCCACCCTTACACATAATATATTAAATGACAGATTGTATCCTTCACTTGAAAGAAATGTATTAATCAAAATATCCCTCTATACCCTACCTAGACAAGACAATGATGCCTTCACTCTCTTTCTGTCGTTCTCAACCCCTCTTTGGACTCGCAGTTGAAGAAAAAGACTTCAGCAAAATTTTCCTGGCTAACTGTAATTACCTACCAACAGAACTAAGACAAATCTTAAAATGTATACAGTTCAGAAAGAGACTCTTAGAACACCTAAAAGAAACCCACAAATGCTTTAGGGACACAGGCTAACTGTGTCGACCATACCCACTGCTGTGCAAGCTAAGGTTTTAACAAACTAATGTGAAGCACAAGCAAACAGTGGTGTGAAACTTTCTTCCTGTAAATATGGAAATACTACTGAGGAATGTAAATAGAATAGGAACTCTGCTGTTATTATTTCAGGTATCATTGTTACAATACTAGTTAATGCTTATGCTGTTATTGGACCCAGGCAATACCTGCAAATGGTCAGTTGTAATCAGTGTACTACCCCAGAAAAGAAATGTAAAATAGAAGAAAAAAATCCAGACAGATTTCATAAATGTCCGCATTAATAGTTCAAATGTTTTCATGACATAAGTGAGAGAAAACCTCCAGAAGCTGAGAGAGATATGATAAGACTTCCACTGCTGAGAATGTTTCCAGACACCAGAGAGCTTTATCTGGGACCTAGAAAAGTCCTAAACAAATACGATTTTACAGAAGTCTGGCAGGGTTAACGGGGAATGCTTTTTCTAGAATTGATAATGTGAGTATAACTCTCAACTTTCCATCTCGAAAATGAGGAACACTAACCCTCATAATGTGGAACAAATGGGCAAAATGTGGAACACATACTAATGGTTTACTAACAACTTCAACTAGGAAGGTCATAGGATGGTTAAAATGTGCTGGTTTTATTTATAAAGAAGATCTTTTAATGAATTCATGTTTCATTTCTATTCACCATGGATTTTACTTAAAAAAAATTCCTAACACTGAATGTGTGACAGAGCCTTTCAATGCGGAACTTCGAGGAACATGAACTTTTTAAGATCCCAAATGAGGTATATTCCTCATAATGAGGTACACTTGAGAGGTATGAATGTGAGGCAGAAATCATCATCATCATGAGGAAAATGAGGTTTGGGATTTCTCATTTGGTAGGTAATCCGAATTGAAATTCTGAAGACTTGCCTTGCTGTCCATCTCAAGAGGTAGTTAGGATAATTTGTCCCACCATCTCATGTCATGCACGGCCGTCATACAGGGCATATGGATAGGGATGATTATTTCTAGAGGCTGAAATATCCTATTCCACACACCCCTGAAGGTAAGCTCAACTGTCAAAGTAGAACAGCTGAAATAAGAATAAACAATCTTTTCCAAAAGAGTGCCATATATCAGGCCTTACCACATAAGAGAGGGTCTGAATATTTTTAGGGTTTCTTTTTGTTCCCAAAACAAACAAAAAAAAGACATCAGACCCATTCTAGAGCTAAAAATTCTAAACAAGTTCCTCTGCAAATACACATGCTGGATGTCTTGATGAAAGCAATTCTGTCTTGTCTGTCAAAGAGAGTTTGCATGTGCTGTATAAACTTCTAAGACACTTACTTGCACAGCAAAATAGCCACAGAGTAAGGGAGGTTTTTACAGTTCTGTATAGGAGCCAGTCATTACCAGTTTCAGGAGGTTCCATTTGTACTGACCATATCCTCCAGGTGCTTACCAAATGCATGGATGTGGTGGCAGTTTTCCAGGGACTGCAAGGGACAGAAGTCTTTTCTTACATGAATTACTGGTTCCTAGGTGCACCACCAGTAGAAGCTGTAGTAAAACATAGGGCTGTTTACTTCTCACGATCCTGTGCAACTGTGAACACTGCAGAGTCACAGCTGAAACCAACATATAGTACCTGACCTTCCTAGGATGAAACTTAGATGTACAGAATAGCAGAGCTGTTAGCCATATGAGATAATTGTTTCATTCAAAGGACAATGAACCTTTTTTCTAAAAATCTTTGACACCGACTCAACTATGCTTTGAAGCCTGATGCCTAATGAAAGTCAGTCTGTGTATAGTGCCTCATGCAAGATTACCCATGAGGGTCCTTCTGTGGACCCTTGGAGAGCAATGGTGTCAATTGTAAGATTCTTTAACTTCCCAAATCAGAATTTCCAGTTCTTGGAAGAAAAATCTGCAGTGGTGGATATGCAGTATTCAGGCCTTTTCTCATCTGGTAAGACCTGATGAATGGTGCTCTTTCGGAGGAAACTGTTTACCCTTTTAGAGTCATGTCCCTGCTGTGACCATAACCATGGATGCTGAGGCTTGGGGGTGTGAGGGGGTACTGTCATAACAGAGCAATCCATGAAGCATTGATACAACAGGAGGCCAGGCTGCACACAAATATACTGAAGATGAGAATAGTACTTCTTAACTTTCAAGCCCTTCAAAGTTCTCTCCCATAGGATGCTGTTGCATTCATGTGGCCAGCATGGCAGTGGTGGTCTTCAATGTAACTAGACATGGAAGAATTTGTTATCTTTTTTTGTGGAGAGGGCATGAAAGTATGGGGATGGATTACATTGCTGAAGCACTTCCTGATAACAATCCACATTGTGAGTCAAGTCAGTTTTGTGTGGAGTTGCTGTCTTCTGATACTTGGTGAGTGGTCATTAGGTTTGACTGCAACACAAAGAATATTCTGTCAATGGGAAAGTCTTGCTGTGATCTTATTGCATCCTAGACCAACAACAACTGCAAAGACTTTGTTTCTGTCAGTCTCCCTCAGAGCCAGCCACCCTCGGATGCTTTTGTCCAGAATTGGCACATTGGACAACTGTATGCCTTTTATCATTTCCCGCTTATTCCCAAGTTAATTCAGAAAACGCAGACCAACAAGTCCAAAGTAATTTTCATGGCTCCCCTTTGTCCTTGTCAAAGCTTGTCCCTCCATTTACGGCCTCATCTTCTGGAGAAGCCTCTCTGATTGAGACCCTTCAGAGCTTTTGTAATTCAGCAATCTGTGAAGCCTTACCTGGACCTGGATTTCCTTGAATCAGCCACTTATTTTTTCTGTTTCTACTATTGGCTGGGAATGCTATCTATCCTTTTATGGACATATAAGTTCTCATATCTGCGTAGAGGCCCAACACAAGGAAAACATATAAAGAAAAGTGATAAAAGTTTACTATATGGTCTACTCCTAGAGGCTTGGATCCCTTTTTGGATTTATTACTGATATTCTGGATTATTTGTCTAAAGTATTTGATTCTGGGCTAAATGTTTCCTGTATTAAAACTCATCTTTCAGCTATATCAGATTTCTATCAAGGTCTTTGTAACAATTCTTTGTCTTTATTTAAGGTATGCAAAGCCTTTCTTAGGGGCACTTTTCTTATCAGACAGAGAGTCCTTTGCCTCCTTGAATCCTAAACATTGTGCTGGAAGAGCTGACTTTACTCATCTTGAACATTTTTTTCATCAGCAGAGTTAAGGTTTTTATCATAGAACAACTCATATTTCTCATATTGATCACTGCTGCAATAGCCTTATCTATATAGGTTATATCCTGCCAAGGATATAAAAGCCGGCCAGCTTCCAAACCTTCCATTTACCCAAACCATTAGTCGTCTTGAGATGAGCTGACTAAAAAAGACAGGTTTTGGCACCAAGCCCTTCAGAGCTTTCCTGTTGTTGAAGAGACTGCTATTCTGTGGGCTTTCAAGGATTGGCAGTCAGCTTGTGCTTTGCTGGGCAGATAAGTTCCTTTTTTGGGGGAGCCATCTTCAACATTAAATAATTGCCGTTTTATTTTACTTTCCTATTTAGGAAAGTTATTTTTAAGGTAGGAATTTGCATTTTAATGGACTGTCATGAGACTTAATGGTACTTTTAAATGGGAGTGCACTTTTTTCTTGACAGTTTATAAGTTGTTTAAAGTAATTCAAAACCATTTTTTTCTGTGAGGAAATTGTTTATTTTACATTTTGGGGCTGTCATAGCATTATAAAGTACTTTTTGCTGTGTTTTTGTGTGAAAAAAGTTACTTTTAAAGATGAAATTTTTACCAAGATTAGCTGCCTGTTTTTTTCTGGGAAAGCAACACCATTTTTGGCTTGGTCATAAAACAGTCTACCAGTCCCATGGTCGGTCCTTCTTCCAGCCACAAAAAAAAAGTTAAGCAAACATCCTTTGCTTTTACAGCTGGCCAGCAGTGTGCCTTAGCCACAAGTGGTTGACTCTGTTGTGACCTAGCTTGTTCCTCAGACCACTCATCTTTCACCCCCAGATCCCTCTGGTGTAACACCTGTAACAACTATGGACTAGGGGTTAAACCTTTCTTGTGTGGCTGTTGGGTCCCTTCAGTGGGCAAGGGAGAACCATTCTTTTCAGTCCTGGGAGGGGAGGCAGGGAAGATTTCACAGTTTGGTCAAAATGTTGTGCCCATCTCTGGGGAAGCTGTTGCTGCCATTAATAACAAAGTTGGTCCCATTTTTCCTGTAAAAAACAAACAGATAACTAAACATGTGTCTACTCCTCCTCAAATTTCCTTAAATAGAAGTACTTTACTAGGTTTGGCTCAAGGTTTAAGTCAGGCTATTGATCCTTATTATAAGGGGTTTCTGATAAAAGAAAGAGGGAAAACTGTTTTCCTGAAATGATTCAGTATTCTAAATCTGGACAGGAAGATGAAGGGGAACGTAAACATAGTTTTCTTCTCAGTTGTTGATTCTCCCTGTGGGGTTTCTCTTTCTTTTTCTCTTTCTCTGAGACTGTTTCCAGAATGTGTCCGTGTTTTCAGTGAGAGAGCATTGAGGTTTCTCAGTCCCTCAGAAAATAATGAGATTTTGCAGAAGGAATTTCTAGAACCCTCACCCATTCCTTTAGTTCTGTCAGCTTTGGAAGATATGTGTGCCACTGCCTGCAGTTTTTCTAATAGTCAGCCTGCTGTCCCTAAAAAGGCAGATAGAATGTATAAAGTTCCTCAGTCTTTTCATTTTTATACACTCTTCCCAAACCTGATCCAACAGCTATAGCTTTTGGTAATCCTACTTCTGCTAAACATTTAGTTGATTCCAGTCCTACTCTTTCTGACAAGGATGAGAAGATTATTCTAAATATAGGGAAAAAGAGTAATTCTGCAATTTTGATTTTCATAATCTTGAATTGTTAGGCTCATGTAAAGTTTATTCTGACTAGTTGTGAAGGTATGAGGAATGTTTTGTCTAGTTTCCTCTTGTGAGGAAAATCTGCTTTAAATAATTAGTTTATTGCATTGTACACATAACCAGTCATTGTTTACAGTGTGTGTATGACTCAGTTAATACTTCTTCCAGGGCTATGGCCACTGGTACTGTTTGAGGTTTGCCTGGCTGCATTCTCAGAACCTCCCAGATAATGTGAAAAATGAGATTTTAAATTCTCCTTTCAATAGAGATTTAGCTTTTGGTTCATCTGTAGTAGAGTTTATCAAAAAAGTGTGATGAAGGGGGGTAGGTTGATACAAGGAATCTCTGATTGTTCAGCCCTCTTTTTCCAAATTGTCTAAGGGATTCTCTAACCTCAAATCCAATTTTGGCAAATAAATAAATAAATAAATAAACAGTCTGAACAAAATGTGGGTAAGTAGATGTTAAAGAAAAAATGGTCGGGGGTTCCAAAAAGAATTCAGGACACCCCCTAAAACCAAGGACAATCCAGCAAGCCAGAATGACTATTTAAGGAACCTTGTCCCTCTCTCCCAGCCTGGTAGCCCTTTTTCCCTTCCAAAAAGTCTGAATCACCACTTTTCTCTTTAGCAATAGATAATCTAAGACAAATGAGTTTGGAAGATCATTCATCTAGATTACAGATGACAGTGGGAGGAAATCTCTCTTTTCCAGTGGGTAATTTCTCATCCATCAGACCAGACTCCTTTATTTCTCACTATCCTTCAGCACATTCTGTCTCAGAGAGTGTTAGAACCATTTCTCTTCCCTGATTAAGGAAAGAAAATGCTTGCAGACCAGTTCTGGATCTTTCTTTCCTAAACCTCCGTATGACAGTGCCTGAGTTCAAAATTGTGTCACTTCACAACCTGTTACCTTTTCTTCCTCATTAAGTTTCCTGGTAACACTAGATTTAAAAGATGCTTATCAAATCCCTATTCATCCAGACTTCAGGCATGTCTTAAAGTTTTATGTGTCTGGATCACATTATCAGTTCTCTGCCTTACCCTTTGGAATATCCACTGCTCCAAGAGTGTTCATAAAGTGTCTGGCTCCAGTTATAGCTCATTGCAAGCTACAGGGTATCCACATTTTTCCATATTAAGAGGATTTGCTTATCTTTACACAGTGTTTTTCAAAGTGTCGGGAATCTCTCTCTTGGTTGAGAGATCAAGTTCAAAAGCTGGTTTTCCAACAGAATGTTCAAAAGTCTTTTTTTTTTTTACTCCTTCACACAAGATAGTGTTCCTGCTGTTTCACTTGTCACAAACATAAACAAAAACTATATTAGGCAACAAAATGGACTTCTTAGGTAAAACGTGAATCCAAATAGTGAAAAAACAGAAGTCCAAACATACAAGATAAATCACTTTATTCATCTTTATTCTTCACCCTAGCTCTAGGCTGCAGTGCGTTCCTGGCTCTGGGGTAAATCGGATCTCTGCCCAACCTGATGGTTTAGTATTAATGAGGATTTTCCCTGCCTGCTGAATAACAACCTTTTCCACATAATACTGCAGTCTCCCCATACTAAGGAACGGAACCCATCCTCTCCTTGTGCAGCAGTCCCTCAAGGGAATAAATCAAATAAGAGAAACTGCCCAACCTGATTGTTCAGTGTTAATGAGGATTTGCCCTGCCTGCTGAATAGCAACCTTTTCCACATAATACTGCAGTCTCCCCATACTAAGGAACGGAACCCATCCTCTCCCTATGCAACAGTCCCTCAAGGAAATAAATCAGATAAGAGAAACTGCTCAACCTGATTGTTCAGTATTAATGAGGATTTGCCCTGCCTGCTGAATAGCAACCTTTTCCACATAATACTGCGGTCTCCCCATAATAAGGAACGGAACCCATCCTCTCAGTCCCTCAAGGGTGTAAATCAAATAAGAGAAAGTATGTGCTTTAAAACCACTGTCTGTAGACATAATAGTGTGTAATACTGTAGGTTTGTAAATTTACTCTCACTAGCCAGGACAGCCAGCAGCTAAAACCGATCGGTTCCCAAACCTAGCCTCCCTTCTCCTCTTGTAACCTGTGTTAATAACTTATATCCTTCCCTACTTGTTTGGTTGTAGTCCCACTATATCCTTATATTATTTTATACTCTTCACTGCCTAGCCAGTCTGCATATTCTTCCTACTACCTAGGTTTTTATCACCTACCTTTCCCCACCTAAACTTACCTGAGCAATCAGCTCTACTGATTGTTCTCCTAGGGTTCACTCCTTCTGTGGCTTAGACCTTGCTGCTATAGCCCACTCTGCATTTCTCTGCTGCCTTTTGGCTACATCACTCTGCTCCTAACCTTATCCTTTATTCCCTTCAACTTTTCTTCCTCGCATCCCTATCCCCTCTCATGTGGACTGAACTATTTACCTAATACAGCTTAGGTACCAGTCCCCTCCCCTCCTCTCATTACCTATTGAATAGTACTAGCTAACTTTCGGTCTTTACCTGTCCTTGTCTATCCTCTTCTCACTCCCCTCCTTCCTATGACATCATCTATCTATTAAATTTAACTTCCCCCTGTGTCGCCATCTTTATTCCTCGCCCTAGCTCTAGGCTGCTGTGCGTTCCTGGCTCTGGGGTAAATCGGATCTGTAAGTACGCTTTCTTATAACCATTTAGTACATGGGACTTATCTCCTTATAAATGTGACTAAAAGCATGTATCTAATGTCAAATGCAATTACTTATATCTAAAAGGGTGTAGCCGTGTTATTTTTAGCCATTATCGGCTAACTTAGATCGTGTCTCTGCACGTGGAGTGAACTTAATGGGTGAAGTTACCGGTAGGATGCTCTGTTGCTATGCTAGCATGTTTGGGTGTTGTCTATCCTAAGTAAAGCCATGTTGAGTAGCGTGTTTGTTGAGTAGCACTATAATATTACTGTTAGAGTGAATTTAGAGGTGGAATTCGAGAGATTTGTCTTAAGTAAGCTGTCTGTGCCTATGGCATGCTAACAATGCTATAATATTATAACGTCGTAGCATGGCTATAGTTCAACCCTGTTTCTGTCGATGCACACTGTTAGGTAAGCTTGACTAGGCAGAGAATAGCCTAAGCAAACTGTATTATCCTTATGTACAACACATCAAGATAGCGTTTCTAGCTTACTTTTACACGATTAAGCATTTTTAGCTTACTTTAATCCACTGTTGAAGAGGGTTGAATACAAACTTATTTGAATTATATGGGTCCTATTATTGAGGAGGGTTGCATTACAAGCTTATGTGAGCTATATGGATCTTATCCTACCATTGAATGAATGAATGAATATAACCTAAGCTACTTTTTACATGGGTCCTATCTGACTAGTTGTACTTCATTCACATTACAATTGCTGTAACTGCTACTGTTAGACAGCATATGCCATGTTTGACTAGCACCTATGTATAGTACTGCATCTCTTCTGATTATGATTGCATTTTAACTGTGTACTTTGCTCCCCACAGCATTTACTGTTCAATACAAACTGTGTTGCTCTATTTTTATTGATATTAATGTTGCTTTGTGAAATTCTCATATGCTATAATATATCTTCCTACCTATTGAACTGTACCAATTGTGCCTAGTATTTTGCAATTAACATTAAGTATACATAGAATAGAGTCAAAATATATCTGGTTGTCATGCTTGTGCTAGCATGCTAGTGTGTTCATTAGCCTGCTTGCTATTCATACCTATTAAGTTTGTATAACTGTGTGTTTTTCTCTCTGTATGTCTGACTGCTTTTTCTGTCTCCCTCTCTATTACCAGCTGCCCAACCTGATTGTTCAGTATTAATGAGGATTTGCCCTGCCTGCTGAATAGCAACATTTTCCACATAATGCAGCGGTCTCCACATACTAAGGAACGGAACCCATCCTCTCCCTGTACAACAGTCCCTCAAGGGAATAAATCAAATAAGAGAAAGTATGTGCTTTAAAACCACTGTATGTAGACATAATAGTGTGTAATACTGTAGGTTTGTAAATTTACTCTCACTAGCCAGGACAGCCAGCAGCTAAAACCGATCGGTTCCCAAACCTAGCCTCCCTTCCCCTCTTTTAACCTATGTTAATAACTTATATCCTTCCCTACTTGTTTAGTTGTAGTCCCACTATATCCTTCTATTATTTTATACTCTTCACTCCCTAGCCACTCTGCATATTCTTCCTACTACCTAGGTTTTTATCACCTTCCTCTCCCCACCTAAACTTACCTTAGCAATCAGCTCTACTGATTGTTCTCCTAGGGTTCACTCCTTCTGTGGCTCTACCTCTCCGTTTACCCTGCGGGCTCACTCCGCTCCCCATACCCTACCCCCAAATTCCACCCACCCCAGCAGTCCTACATTTATACACCCCCTTACCACACCCCCCTTACACTACCACCAATCACAAACTCCTTCCTGTTCAAGAGCTAATACTCACTTCCTGCCAGTCACCACCTTATTGTTCTATCTGTCGTTATCCCTGTATATCAACCTCAACTGAATTTAATCTACAATGCCTCCTTTAACTGACTTAACATACCACAAACCCTTACTTTTATTCTCACTACTACCTATTCTAACTATACCTTATCTACTTACTTTCTATGAACACCATAAATATCTCAGATCTCACAACCTCTGTAAGGGAAACCACTATACCAACACTTCTCCTTCCCCATAGTCCCTGTAACGCATCTTGTCCACCAAAGTATTTATCAGCCAAGTTTCAAAGACTTGCTCACATTACTTATTATAGTCCAAAAGCCAGAACCTAATTTGTAAACTTTTACAACTCACCCTGAGAATAATGGTCCACTCCCTTTTAGAGGGTGACATACACCTAAACCCTGGTCCAACCTCTAGCTCAACTACAAAGCCTGATACAACAACTCCTACTAACACATACCTGACTACTAGGCCCCCCCAACTCTCTTCTGATAGCTCATCTTAATATTCATAGCATAAATAATGAAGTTGCTCACCTGCATGCCCTTATAGATGTACATTCTTTTGACTTCCTCTGTCTCACTGAAACATGGCTCAAGCCATCAATACAACACAGTGTAGTTACTCCCCCTGGCTATGATATCCTGAGATTTAACCGTAATGCTAAGAAGGGTTGAGGAGTAGCTATACTATATAAAAATGGATTGCAAGTTACCTTACTAGACCCTAAACCTCCACTATCTAGTAATGCAGAGATTCTTATATCCAAGATTCAGCTCAACAAATGTAAATCCATATATATCATCTGTATCTACCTTCCCCCAGGCAATAATACTAATACATTAGAAGCTGTCCTCAGTTGGCTCTCAACCAACTACCCACAAGAAAGCATAATACTGGGTGACTTTTATATAAACTGGAATTCCTGTTCATCTGAGCAGCCTTCTACTCATATTAACCTATATGGTTTTACTCAAACCATCACATCCCCTACCAGAACCAATACACTTAATAACAAAGAAAGCATCCTAGACTGGATTCTCACTAATAGTCACCAACAAACTTATAAAACAGGTACCCTCCCTGAAGATATAAGTGACCACACACTCACCTGTTTAATCAGATATAAGACTGAAACTCCAAACTCAGCCATTTATAGGACAATAAGGGCTAACAAAAACTTTAACCCTGATAGCTTCCAAACAGAACTTAGTGCCTGTGACTGGTCACCCCTCAAACACTTCCCATTAGATGATGCAGTCAAATATTTTAATTCAAAATTCTTAGCCATTCTTGATTGTCATGCCCCAACATGCAAAATTAGAACCAGGACTAAACCAGCCCCATGGCTCACCAAGACTACCAAACAAAAAATCCTCCTAAGAAATAAACTATGGGCCAGCTAGCGGACAACAAAAAGCCCTTCAGAACAATTAATGTTCAGACAGCTAAGAAATGAAGCAAAAAAGCCATATTGTCTGACAAAAAAAAAACTACTACTACTGCCAGTTTCAACAAACCCACCAAAATAATCCTCAAAAATTCTGGTTAGTTATTAATAACCTCCTACACCCAGGACGCTCAGGCACTCCTACTCCCTTAGGCTCCGATCACAACGATCCCATTCAAATAGCCAACTCTTTTAACACTTTTTTCACATAAACCATTCAATCCCTGGCCAACCAACTATCTCCTAACTCCACATCCTCTACTCATGCCATCTCCAATAGCCCCCCTCTATTTCATTTTTAACCAATTCCCACATCTCTTGTCTGTAACCTTATTCAGAAACTTAAACCCACCACTCTTTCTGCAGACCTACTACCTGCAGAATACCTGCAAAAGGCAGTAAAAGCCATAGACTACCCCATATCCATCCTCATTAATAGAACTATTTCTGAAGGAACTGTCCCATCAATCTGGAAAGTTTCTCACATTATCCCTCTGCATAAAGGTGGTAATTCCAAAGAGTTTTCCAACTACAGGCTCATAGCCATACTATCCCCTTTGGCAAAAGTAGTGGAGAAATGCATTCATAAGCAACTTTTAAACCACCTACTTGAAAATAATTTATTAGCCACCTGCCAACATGGCTTCAGACCATTTCATAGCACCACCTCTGCTTTCTTATCCTTTACTGACTGCATAGAAATCGTAATAACGACACTCTATCCTCAGCCCTCTTTATTGATTTGTCAAAAGCCTTTGACATGGTTAACCACCACCTCCTCAGAAACGCACTTAAAAACTTGCCATTGGATGCTCTTGCTATACAGTGGTTCCAATCCTACTTAAATAACAGGCAACAGGCTGTACTATGGGCAAATACCTTATCTTCCCACCTCCCAGTTGCCATAGGTGTCCCTCAAGGCTCAATATTGGGTCCTCTCCTCTTCTCCATCTTCACAAATGACCTCCATTCTGTAATTCCTCAAGCTACCTGTATCCAATATGCAGACAACTCCACACTTATATGCTCAGCCACTTCCTCATCA
The DNA here is from genome assembly GCF_019279795.1 of Protopterus annectens. Classification (NCBI taxonomy): domain Eukaryota; kingdom Metazoa; phylum Chordata; order Ceratodontiformes; family Protopteridae; genus Protopterus; species Protopterus annectens. The sequence goes on from NC_056726.1 coordinate 453,438,599, forward strand.
GAACTTCAGTCCTTAACCCAAAACACCATTAGCATAGTTGAAAATTGGCTTCTACACCAATGTCTTATCTTGAACCCTAAAAAAACAAAAATGCTACTGTTCACCCCCACCGATAGAGCCTCCCCACTTAACTTTACTGTTACTTCTAGCAATGGAACTGTAATATCTCCTGATCCTACTACAGAACTACTTGGGGTACTAATTGATAATAACCTCACCTTTGAGCTTCATATTAATAGCACTATAAAAACAGTGAACAAAAAATTAGGTTCCCTCTACAGGATCAAAACCTTTCTGACTCCACTAGCCAAAACTACTATAGCCCATACCCACCTTATCTCCACCCTACTATATGCCTCGCCTATCTATACTAAATTATAAAAAAGCAGTCTGAGTAAACTGTCTACCTCCTACAACAATATTGCCAGATTTGCAGCTGGGTCCTCCTATAGGACCCATCATTGTATCAATCTGAATCAACTAGGCTGGTTAGAATTGCCAAATCTAATACTTTTCAGCCAACTAAAAATAGTCCATAAGATCCTGTATCAACCTACAAATACACCAATACTCAATAACCTAGTCACCCCGTATAATAATCTCAAATCTCTAGGCTCATCTAACAAATTACTAGTACAAATAGCTAAATCCAATAATTCAGCTGGTGACGCATTATTCCCTAATACAGTGGGTAAAACCTGGAACAGCCTCCCTAATCACCTAACCTCCCTAGCCTCAGCTAACCTATTTAAAAACAAACTAAAACCCTACCTTAAATCACACTGGTTATGCCCCTGTGTCAACCCAGTCTAACTAGCAAACTCTTTCCTAGACACCTATCTTCTTATGAGTATAATCTTGTGTCTTCTCAATTGATAATAAAGTTAATGTGTCTATACAGCAGACTAATGTCCTGTGCATATTTTCAATGATTATCCATAGCCATCTTACACTAGGACTTCTGGTGAGACTTTACAGAATAAGAGTGTCCTTGTACATATTTTGTATGAATATCCATTGCTGATACACACTTGCTTTTTTTGTGTGACATTTGTGTGTGTGACTTTATAATTAATAGTGTATTTGACATATTTTATCAGGATTATCCAAAACTGTTTGCACTAGGATTTTCGTATTCAAATGCTAAATCCTATGAAATGTAATGTATGCCTAAGCTTTGTAATGTACCAATGTCTTTGTAAATACCATTGTGTTTGTAAACACTTTGATGTATGTGGAGCTTTTTTCCCCGGGCCTCCACTGAAAATAGACATATATCCAGCTGGACTAGCCCGGTCAACAAATGTAAAATAAATAACATGCAAAGTTTTTAATCCCCAGTAGCTCTTTATCAATGCAAGACAAAACACTCAGAGTAACAACCTCTCTTAAATAATGCATATAATTAAAAGCCAGCCTACCAATTACCTAATTAGCAGTCGTGATTTTTAATAAGGCAATAATAATGTATAAAATGTATCATACAACATAAAAACTCTTATAAAATTTTATTGAAAATATATAAAAAGATATAATATAAATACAAATACAAAACCCAGTGATCATATTAAATATAATCATGTCTAAGTTTTAAAATAGGTTTAATACTATTCGGAACATTAATACCTGGCGGGGTGTCTGCTCTGAAATAATTTATCCATTATACTCTACACATTCAGTCATTCAGCTCTCTGAATCATCTTTGGTTCCCAGGACTACTACATTATTACAGATAATACCACAGTCTCATAATACATCAACAAGCAGGGAGGAACCATGTTGACTTGCAATGTAGTTTCACAGCACAGTTTCACTCTACAGACATCCTATATTTCATAACAGCAGAACTGTGTGGCAGACAAGCTGAGCAGGACTAGAGCAAACCCTCACAAATGGAAACAAGATCGGGGGTCTTCCAAGATTTGATTGTTCTGTGGGAATTCCTCAAGTAGACTTTTTTACCTCCTCTCTAAACAGTCAGGTGACAAGTTTTTACTCAGGGACTCCATGCAAAAAGGCCTGGAAGACAGATGCCCTTTCCTTTACTTGGACAAGAATTTTCCTGGTTCCTGTATGCTTTTCTATGGCTATCAAGTATACTTCTTAAGATTCAGAAGAAATCCCCTAAGATCATTGTAGTGACTCCCTTTTAGCCCAGGCAACAGTGGTTCTCTCTTCTTTTTGTAATGACCAAGGCTAATTACCATAAGCTTTCTCATGGAATAGATGATCTCACACAAGATAAGGGGAGGTTTCATACACACCATTCCAGTCAACTTCAACTGACTGCTCGGATGATAGGGTATTGATTTCCTTTACATGCCTGTTTACTGAGGATGTGCAACAGGTACTAATGGAGGTAAGAAATTATTTTACTAGAAAATTGTATATTAGTAAATGGAAAGGTTTTCTAGTTAGTTCCAACAACGTAACCAGCACCCATTCAGGGCTAGTGTTTATCTGGTTTACAATATTTGTGTGTTATTATCCTTTGACCTTTCTCATTCCTCCGTCAAGGTTCTTTTATCAGCCATTTCAGTGTGTCTGTCCTTAGATCCTCCTCTTTCAATGCATTCTCATGTTAAAATGTTTTTGAAAGAGTTTTGCATAATAGGCCCACAAGAAAACCAGTGGGCCCTCCTTGGGATCTTAATTTTGTGTTAGAGAAGCAAACAATTTTGTTTGAACCAGCTATTCTGTCTGTATTGAGATTCTTAACATAGAAGACTATGTTACTGATTGCTCTGACCTCTGCAAGAGTATGTGAGTTGCAAGCTGTTATGGTGAGTCATCCTCATCTTATTTTCCACAGAGACTGGGTTTCTTTGAGAACTAATCCTTTTATGCCTAAAAGTGGTACCCAAGTTTACTTTAAACAAAATTACCCCTCTCCCTGTTCTCTTTCCTTAATCTAAATATGAGGGGGAAGGGATACTCCATACCTTAGATATCTACAGATAACTCAGGTACTATCTTGACAGAACTAAATCTTTCAGAACTTTGGATGAGTTTTTCATTTCATATGAAGGTAAGAAGAGGGGACAACCAGTATCAAAACGGACTATTTTAAAATAGTTGAGGCTGTTACCTTTTGATATACTCACCATAACAAAAGCATTCTAGACAAGGGTTATTACTCACTCTATCGGGGCCGTGGCTTCATCTGTGACTTTTTGGAAAGGGTTGAGCTCTAGCAGTATCCTCGAAGCAACAACTTTGTCCTCTGTACATATGTTCAGAACATTACAAGCTTGATTATTTCTACAGCTCTAGATCTGGCTTTGCTAGAAGCATTCTCCAGGGGACTCCTGGACCCTTCGTCTTCCACCTCCCAAATGTTTTAAGCTAAGGTAATCTACCCATATAGCTAAGGCCACTACAGCAGTGATCAGTAAGTTGAACATGGTACAGCTGTGTAAATAAACTTACCATAACAGTAGATATTCGAATGATCACTGTTTTAGTAGCTGCTTCTTTTTTCCCTCCCATCACCTTGTTTTTTGCTGCGTTGTTTATGCCAGGGTGTAGACACTTATTCTTGTTTTCTTAGCATTTTATTTCCGGGGCTCAGCCTCCGTTTCTCAGTTGGCGTGAAACCTCTGAAGGGCTTGACATCCTGCCCTGTCCTTGTAGTCAGCTCAGCTGGAGCTAACTGTTTGGGTGGGTGGAAGTTGCCATGAAGCTTCCAAAGCTATCTTTGGCAGAATGTAACTCATAGCTAAGGCTACTGCTGTGATCATTTGAACATCTTCTCTTATGGTAAGTTTGCTTACACAACTGTACTTTGTTGGTGGTGATTTCATTGGCTAGATAAACTTCTGAACTGCACTCTTTTTTTTTTTTTTACTTAGAGCACCATCATTCAGAAAGTACAGTTTTTAATTTCCTTTGCACATAGCAAGTCAGAATGGAAACTGTCCAAGGTAATGCTTGCTAGGCAGCTAGCTGAATGCAACATTTTGCTAGGAAAGGTGTGGTTAAGAACTCCCAACACCTCTGAAAGTTCATTCTTGTTGGAGGTTACCACCAAAACTTTCTTTGTAAGTATATCAGTAGGAAATGCTTGCATAACTGCAACTTTCACACAGCACTGTACATTGGAGGTGGTATCCAAGGGAAAGCGCCTTCTTTTGGCATCACCATATGACATGGGATACTCAGTTTCCTACTTGAAAGTTGTGCTTGGACTCGGTCCTAAAAGTTGAATCGCATGGACTTGGATTGTCCTAGATATAAAAGTTATGTACTTAGCATTATGATAGATTTAGATGATCCAAGTTGTCATCTTCAACAAATCCAGGCACCTTTCCGTTTGTATTGGCATGGATAGAGACCTTCAGGAATAGTTGTTCTGTAGAAATATAATTACAGTCCATTGTTGAGCTTCCAAGATTATACTCTGGAATTTGTAGAGAGAAGGTAGGCACAAAGCATTATGCTATAGTGTGGAAAAGTTTTCAATGCTGAGCCAACTTGAAGCTGCAGTACATGTGCTAAAGGCTAAAGAGAACATATTTGGGTCATCTAGAGCTCTCATTATGATAAGTACATAACTTTCATTTCTGTAGTTATATATAAAAAAGTGAGTCTTGCCTCAGTAGTAGAGAAAGGGTTGAATTCTTGCATATCATGAAGTATTTTGATGGTACTGCTGGACAGGATCTGACAAAATGGTATGACAGTAGGGAGGTGAAGTCATGCAGATCAAGATTATTTGTGTATTTATTTAATTATTTGGGGGAGGAGGGACTAAGTTTACTAATTACAGGAAGCTTTGATGTCCTCATCCTAGAATTAATCCAGGCACATGTTTTTTTTCCACTAAGAAAGTGAGTAAAAAAGAGCCACAGTGGGATTGAGTGCATATCAACAGAGATAGTATGATGATAAATAGAGCTAGTTCAGAAGAAGATATTTCCCAGTTAGTTATCAAATAATCCATTTTGAGTTGGTTGTTTTTCAAGTCAACAGTGCTCGTATTCTAGAATGAATAGATTTATAAATGTATATATCAGTAAGTGGGACCTGCTTAAACTGGTAGAACAGTGTATGGTGTGAGTTAAGAGACACAAAAAATGAATACAGAATTATGTACCTTAGCTATAAGAACTTATAGGAAGTTTAGTATAAAGGAAGATGTCACATAACACACAAGAAGATAAACGATACATCACGGCTATGAGGGCATTCTCTAAGTTGCTGAGATGTTGCTAGATAACAAGAGGTGATGACACGATGGAAGGATGGATCAAGAGGTAAATGAGAAACAGTTGCATAATGGCTAGATGCAGCTCTTGTGAAAACTGTGACTACCACAGGTCTTATTCCATTATTATTATTATCATGTGATCACTTGATACACTACATGTTACTCTTAAAGTTCAGTTATAAAGGAGTGAAATGGAATGCAGCATCATTTGCATTTCTGTTTTATGCACAAGTTCATTGTTGGGCGGGAGGAAATGTCTGGGTCGCATTTTCACCTAAAATAATATTTTTGGTGAAAATTCTTCTTCTAAAACCTAACCATTCTCCCATCTGATGCTTACGCCCTTCCAGCCTTGTGGCTGTGAAGGGTGTGATATGATCTGCTTCTGCGTGCAAAAGCTTTTCACAGCTTCAGCTTTGTGGCTTGGTTTATAGTGCTCTTTTTTTTTCTCATAGCGATTAACAAAGACATACCTGTTCATACATTGTACTGCAAAAAATTGTTTTTGGAACAGGTTGTTTTTATGTGTGTGTGTGTGTGTGTGTGTGTGTGTGTGTGTGTGTGTGTGTGTGTGTGTGAGATAAGTAAATTCAGTGGAGGGTGATAAAAGGCAAGATCGTAGCATGAACACTGACGACTCTGATACAAAGAATGTTTAATGAATAATAACCTTAGCCATCAAATATTAATTTTGTTGGTGTCTCTGTTATATGACTTGGCTTTATTATTATTTGTTAATGTTTCTGTTATCCTTGTAATTGATCAGGTACATTCACCCATAAATTCACTATATAATTTTGTTAGGTGTGATGATGTGATTGTTAGAATCCATTCCAGTTGTATGCATTATGCATGCAGAAAGCCAGTAGTTTTGTTTTTATTTTAAAATATTATCGAATGGATATTTTTTAATTGCTGCTCTGTATTGTGCTGCTGAAATGTAGATTTGTTGCAGCCAACCCCTTCTCCAGTAGATTTTCCCTGTAAGTTATACGTTACAATTTGCTCTTTAAGGCCACTCTTTTTTTTTTTCCCCCCAATAAAGATTTTTATTGTTTTATGCAACCCATACAAATCCAGTAAAGATCTGATATTTGGACTAAACAGTAGTGATTACACTTGTAGATTCAAAACAGAGAAAAAACAAATATCTACAAATCTGTAGCTGCTAGCTATATACATTATTTACAAAGTGCTGCTAAAAAAAAAAAACACATGAAAGCTAGTATCCATCCAGAAATCTACGCATCTGTGGAAACATAAGAAAGCGCTTGCGGTGAGAGGAGTACAGAAATGAGAGATAGCAAGAGAATAGTAGTATTTAATTCCTTGGGCCATAGTGGTAACATTCCTCAGATGGCTTAATATATGTTAAACAGCTTTGTCTAATCTCCTAGGATGTGATTGAATAGAGTTTCCCAAAATTTCTGATACTATGCTCTTTTATTAACACTTCTTATGATAAGTTTTTGAGAGGATATGTACTTGGTTGCCATGCTTCTGAAATCATCCCAAGAAAGCTTGGTGTGGTCTATCCAGTTTTTAGTTATATATAGTTTAATTAATGAACAGATAGTAATTAAAACGTGATATTTCAAGTTTGGGAGCCTGAGATCAGTAATATGGAGAACAGCCATTTCCCAAGTTAAGGCAGACTTTTGGTAACCCATTTTCTCTAGGCGTACCTTGAGAGAGCACCAAAGCTTTATGGGAGTACTTACAGAACCACAAAATATGCAATAAATCAGCATGAGGAAAGGAACAACATGGGCATGCTGGGGAGATTTTGGGATTAAACTTGTATAATAGTATAATAGGTATTATTGTTAATCATTAATTGCGTGTATAAAAACGTTTTGAATGGGGCCATTTTACTAGTATACTTGATTGCTCTGAGTTTCTGGTTTTCCATGAGCATCTTACCTTGTTGGTCCCAAAAACCTGAGAATAGAAGTATCTTTTCATAAATAATGAGAAACGTCAATTTGTAGGTAGAGGTTAGCATATTCTTCTTAGCTAAAGTCTTAAATATTTCTTTCACTCTATTTATATTATTTTCATTGATAGAAATGTTTCTAAGTATAGTTACTATAATTTCTCTAACCTGACGTAATATAATGCTATATTTATTATATGCATTTAGTATCGCACGTAGCTCTTGAAGCATTTTGTCCCTGTGTTTATAAATGTCCCAAACTGTGCAGTCTTTTATTTGAGGATAGTCAATGAGATTTAGCATTTTATTGTTCATCTTTATGTTTGGATTTAAGTGAATGGGTTGAAAGAGATATGCAGCTCTGTCTAGATTTAGAGATTTTAATAGCTCTTGGAGTATTTTAACTTTGTTTTATAATATTGTTTAACTTAAAATTTCTAGAGTTTACTGGAACTATAAAGGGGAGGACTTTGGGATTTATGTTATTACTGGATACATGACGGTGCCACATTTTGACCCATGAGAGAACCCACAGGTCCTTGTCTGGGTTGTAGTTTGCTATCTGGATGATTTTGTTAAGAGCATATAATTTTATAGTAAAGTTTAAAGTCTGGTATACTTAATCCCCCTTTGTCTTTAGGAACTATTAGTTTTTGATAGCTGATCCTAACCGATTCAGGGTACCATATACATTTGGCAAGTTCTTTTATTAGTTTTAATAAACAGATTGCTTGGGATGATAGCAAATGATGAAGTGAAATGCTAGAACTTTGGTAAAATATTAATTTTAATAATTGCTGCTTTGGACAGCATGGGCAATTTCATCTGTTGCCATCTATGTATGTCCTGCGAAATATATAACCAGATTTTAAGCACGTTATTCAGTGACATGGAGGAATGACTATGATCATAGGATATCCCCAGATACTTGAAAGAGTAGACCATGTTAAAGGGAGAATTTGGGAAGTAGTATTCTCTATTGCTTAGGGGATTAATGGGAAAAATACGTGATTTCTTCTGGTTAATTTCATAATCAGAAATGGATGAAAAAGCGTTTACTGATGAAACTATTTTCTTCAAGTCTGTATTTGGATGTTCAGAATAGATAATAAGGTAGTCTGCAAAGGCAGATAGAGTTATTCTAGTGTTTACTACTCTAGGGATTGAGTGAAAAGTTTTTTGTGATATATATATAAAGAAAAAGGAGCTCTATATATAAATTGAAAAGAAGAGGAGATAGTGGGCATCCTTGCCTCGTACCAATAGTAATTTGGATGGGGTTTGATAGTTTTTTGATGATATATAGATATGTTTAAGAGCTTTTGTATAGTGTTTTTATCTGGTCGATGAAGTCTTTGGGAATATTGAAGCTAACCATAGCTCCAAATAAAAATCTCCAGTCAACCCTGTAAAAGGCTTTACATCCATCTAGAATCAATGCGTTTCTTGGATTTCTCTCGTGTTTGGTGAGATGGATCATGGATTGTAGGGTCAATGTGTTGTCCCACATATACCTATTACTGATGAATCCAGATTGTTCAGGGGATATTAGGGAGGGCATCACTTTTTTAAGTCTTCCTGCAAGTAGAGGGGATAGGATTTTAATATCTATAGTGATCAGAGAGATAGGTCTATAGTTATGGGGGTTAGATTTGTCCATGCTATATTTTGGTATAAAGATTGTTTTGGAGATGCTTAGACAGAGATCAGATATACCTTTTAGGGAGATGAAGTTATAGACCTTAAAAAGATTAGGTGTCAGTTTTTATTGAAGGTTTTATAGAAATCAGTAGTGTATCCATCTGGGCCTGGTGCTTTTCCTAGTTTTAGGTTGCCAATGACATCTGAAATTTCATGATGGTTGATTGGGGCTGTAAGGAGCTTGTGTTGATCTTCATTTAATTTAGGGAAAATGAGATTATCAAGGAATCCTTCAATTTCAGGAATAGGAATTTGTTGCTCATTTCTTCCATATATTTCTGTATAAATCTGTTGAAATGGTTTTATAATTTGTGTGTCCTATTTAAATAGTTTGTCCTGGTATTGAAGTAAGGTTATCCTAGACACCTCTTGTTTATTTTCTATTATTCTTGCTAGAGCTCTAAATGGGACTTGCGTCGATTCTGAGTATTTAGCTATGGATCTTAGTTCCTGTATAGAGTAGTGAAATTGGGGTCTATATTAGAACATCGAAGTTTCAAAACTTCTAATGTTCTAATATCGACCCCTATTCAGCGAAAGCTGAAAATACCGAAGCAACAGAAAACCAAATTTTTTCCTAGGGAAAGAATTTGGTTGTCCATTTCTTTTGCTTCAGTGTTTTCAGCGCTGTGGTGAAAAGTTACAGGTCGGGTTCAGTGTGCGATTGAGTGCGGGTTAGGTTAGTTAGGGTTAGGGTGTGGGTTAGGTATGTGTGCAATTGTGTGGACGTGAGGGTTAGGGCGGGGTAGGTGAGTTAGGGTTAGGGCACGGGTGAGGTGAGTGTGCGATAGTGACGGACCTTAGGGTTAGGGTTTGGGTTAAGGTAAGTGGATAGTTAGTGGTGTGTTTATAGTTTAGTGTAGGGTTAGGTGTAAGATTTTAGGTGTATGTGTGTGGATTGCTGTTTGTTTGGTGTGCTTGTGTTGTGTGTATGTGTTTTGGAACAGCAAATTTTTTCCCTAGGAAAAAATTTGTTCTGTATGTTCGATGTTTTCAGCTTTCGCTGAATAGGAGTCGATATTAGAGCATTCAAAGTTTTGTAACTTCTGTGTTCTAATATAGACCCGTTAAATTGATGTAGATCAAATAGTTCTTTTTGCTTTTTACTAATTAGTATTTCTAAGTCAGGGTTTTGGTTCTCTTGATATTTCTTATCTAGATCTTTGAGTTCAGAAACTAAACTGTTTTCCTTTTCTTTCCTTACTTTTTTAAGATAAAAGGCTTTCTGTATAAGTATCCCTCTGAGCTTCGCTTT
>NC_056726.1:453453699-453496199 GCF_019279795.1 Protopterus annectens
ACTGTGTACATCTTATTTTCTGAGAGTGCATGTTTGTTAAAAGAATCTGCTGTTGTGGAAACCTCCCTTTCACCAAGGTGCAATGACTTTAGAGTTAAGTTTAATGGTACAAGGTTCATAGGTAGGTACTAGGCTATCGGCCCAAGGGCCTACGTAAGCCTAGCCAACAAGGTTCCCTGGCTTACGCCACCCAAGAAAGTTATTTTCCTGTGCCACTGTCAAGCAGAGACACAGAAGTGATCCCGGGCTGTATCTCCCTACTTGGTGATATATGGAGCTTTGCCCCTTGCAAAGAATGTGCATTTTCTTTTATTATTTGAATACTCTTTCAGCATTTTTGTTAGTTTTTTTGAAAAGGTATCCAGCACTTTTGTCTTCGGTGAGGAGATGTACATCTTGACAGACAGTAAAGGCATCAAGCGTAGGTACTAGGTGATATATATTGTGAGAATTCAACAACCTGTGAGATTCTGTCTTTCTCTTTCTCCCCCTCTCTCTCTCTCTTTAGCTATATATATATATATATATATATATATATATAGATATATATATATATATATATACATGCACACATACACTCTCACGCACACACACACACACACACACACACGCACACACACGTATATAGGAAAAGTACACAGATGTGAAGAAGAAAATTGTGATTTGTACAGATGAAGGATGACATGCTGTTTACATTAGAAAGCAATCCAGGTAAACTGCTTGGACTTGGCTGCCATTGCTTGTGTTTCTTTGAAAATAAGGGTTTATGAGTCAGTACTGTGCAGCTTTTTAACAAGCTTCAGACAGTTCACCAACTGATAGTTATTTTAGCTGTGCATTGCATTTCATTAATGCTACACAGAAAGCAAATATAATTTCTAACAGCTTACTTGTGCCAGGGCATCTTTCTGCTGCCTGTATTTATAGTCGCAATGCAAAACTGCTTCATTACACAGGTCATCAGAGTACATAATGCTGGTCTTTTCTGCTCCCCTCACCCCTTCACCCAGTATTTAAAATACATACTGGATATCCAGTCATAATATGGAATCTACATACTTTCTGGCATACCATAGTTTAAGAATAGCACTCATCTCTTTCCTAATTAGTGAATCAGAGGTTTTATGTGTGTGTGTGTGTGTGTGTGTGTGTGTGTGTGTGTGTGTGTGTGTGTGCCCGTGCAGATATATAGATTATAGATGTGTAGACAGAGATATGTTTAGATGAGGGTATGTATTATCTAACTACAAAATGATTACAATATGCAGTCAAAAAAACAATGATCAAAAGCCCAGTACATTGCACACTACAGTGCATGCCAGCAAACATTCCACACTCAGTCAAAACTCATTCATGCACATATCCGCAACAACACACTTGCACATAACAAAAATACTAGTACTAAAAAACTGCTTCACTCACATTAACTAGCACAATTACCCTATGATAGTTGTTTTTGCAAGGTACAGCCCCCCACACCCACAGTTTTTACATATTACTAACTCTGAAATGGTACAGCAGTGTGGAAAGGGCAAATTCCCAGTCCTTGCCATATATCATAATATTACACAACAGTAAACCAGCAACACAATTAATAATTTATAGATCGATCACTGAAAAAATAATGGAAATTCGCTTTCAGTGGAATTTTCTACAGGCAAAAGCTGTTGACCAGCAGAGCTTTCAGTCAGATCAATCGGGCGGTGCAGTGGTGCATCAGTAGTGTTATCTCCTCACAGCAAGAGGTTTTCCAGTTCAATTCTCGGCTGGAGTGCCTTCTGTGTGGAGTCTGCATGTCCTCCCTGCGTTCGTGTGGATTTTCTCAGGGTACTCCGGTTTCCTCCCACTTTACAAAGACATGCGCCTGGAGCATTTCTCCCCAGGCATCCATTGAAAATTGGCTTTGTTCAAAGTCAGACTTTCCTGGTAAACAAATATAAATATATACATATATATATATATATATATATATATATATATATATATATATATATATATATATATATATATATATATATATATATATACACACACACACACCTTAAAATACCCAAGTTGACACATAATTAAGCATGTACGAGGAATATGCTCACTGCATACAAACTAAACTACAATAGAAAATTGTAAAAACATAATTTTTTGCAAGTAAGCAAGCTGCCCTGCACCCTCCCATGTGCACATGGGGTTGTGCCACCCACATCCCTGCTAATTATATGTACCAACTCCAAGATTACACAATACCATGAATGAGTATTTTCTCCAATCTCAGGGACTGTGCAATCTCTCACACCAAATATGTCAGCCAAATTGTGTTGACTAAACAGATGTCTGCATTAGGTTATAAAGTCCTTTGCTTCTATTTGTGGAACGCGCATTACGTTTGAAACTATGATAACTCACTCATTCACATTACTAAAAACAAGTAATGAAGTATCCATTTGTTGTAATATATATAAATGTATAATAGAAATGTCAGTGCACTACCTTTTTCAACTCCATGGTACATGGGGATAAAGCTCAAACGCTAATACAGTCAGCCTGGAATGAAACAATGACTTAAGCACTGGAAGAACCAATGAGGAATGATAAAAATGAGCTGCTGATGTAGCTTTGCCTGCCCAGTGGAAGATGAGTAATGCAGAGAATTCTATCAGCAGCATTCGGACCTCTAATGAAGTTGTGCATGCCAAGTAGCACATGTTTTAACTGGTGTAAGGCATACTTGATAGGACATGCATTCTAGTAGCTAGTACTTTCAATGAACCTGCCACCCACATTAGGTGACTGACGGCAAGAGTTAAAAGATAGAAAAACTTGATGGCTACTTTGATGATAACCTTCCACAACTGGCTCTTCCCTGAGGAGAAATATGATCAGATCAAGGGAGGTTCATTGTTAGCAAGCGACAGGTATATAAAAAAGGCATTAGCATTTTTTTTTAGTTAATATGCATTTTTCTGAAATTCACTGGTGCTTCTCAGATATAATAGAGACAATAAAATCATATCAGTAGAATCATTGTCATTTGTCACATTCTGGGAGTTTTGATTTTTATTCAGCAGAAATCCACTGAAATTGTTAGAGCAAATATGTGGCAGCAGCATATGGCAGTCTAATCGTTCTAGGTGCAGATTAATAGCTATTGCAGTAGTTTCTTATTTGATTTTTCCACCTTAAGTATATTTATTTCATATTCATGAGTTAAAGCATAAACCAAAAGCACTCCTTGGCCAATTCAGCTTAATTGCATTTTCATCTGACGTATTGGTGGTTTTATTCTGCCTTCCAAAGTTGCACTGATGATATTCCAGCTTTGTTTTCCTCCCATTCTCATGTGAAGTATTGGTGACTCTCCTGCCTCCTTCCACTTCATACAAGCTTGTTAATTGGCTTCCCTTAACAAAAAATGTCTATGATTGGCTTCTCAAAAAAAATTCGTACACACACACGTGTCAATTGCTGCTGTATTGTTTTTGTTATATATTGTTTCTCTATGCTGTTTTTGATATGTGCAGCTTACTGCCTCTCTGTTCCACTTTTATTTTTTTTGAATTATTTCACCTGGGCATTATGTGCAGATAGTCAGCTAAAATCATAGTACTAACCCTGTAAACAAATGCAAAACTAAAAATTAAAAATAAAATAAAAAAAAATGTATGTGTACGTATATCTGTCTGTTAAGTGTGTGTGTGTGTGTGTGTGTGTGTGTGTGTGTGTGTGTGCATATATATATATATATATATATATATATATATATATATATATATATATATAGCTCCTATGTCCGATGCTAGAGTTTTCAGAAACTCGAAATTCATATTGTCAAGACGATATGAACGAGTTTCCGAAAACTCTAACTTTAAAAAAACAGCAAAAATCTACCTTTTTGTATACATTTTTCCAAGAAGGCAAGCCTCCCTGCACCCCCTACATATTATATATACACCAACTCTGAGATCCCCACTACAGTGAAGAAAAGGGTAATTTCCCCGATCCGCAGTGTACCACAATCTCCCTTCAAAATTGAGTTTTCAGAAACTGAATCATATCGTCTTGACAATATGAATTTCAAGTTTCTGAAAACTCAAGCTTCTGATAGGGATCCATTTATATATATATATATGTGTGTGTGTGTGTGTGTGTGTGTGTGTGTGTGTGTGTGTGTGTGTGTGTGTGTGTGTGTGTGTGTGTGTGTATATAAATTTAGGAATACTTAAAATAAGCACAACTCTGCACTGTTAACTGCATGTGATCAGCTAGGCAGTTGATTGACAGGTGTGAGAGATTGCACAAACTCAAGGGTTGGGAAATTTGACCGTACCCCTTCTTTGTAATTTCTTAGAGTTAGAATTTATAATTAGCAGGAGGTGTAGGGCACATAGGAAACTGCTTATACCGAGGCTGTTTCTCTGCACATGCTTAGTTACATGCTGACTTCCAAGGTTTCGATAATATGTAATCGATATTTTGTCAGTTGACTTTAGGTGTTTCCCATATATATTTATATTCATATTCATATATATATATATATATATATATATATATATATATATATATATATATGCAGACATTGCCTGTATGACTAGTTTTCTTAACAAATTAACAAATAATTAAAATTGCCCATGATGTAGACAGCTTTGGTCATTTAAATATGCAGAACATGTCGATGCCTTTAGTCCACCCTTCCTGCAGTGCAGTGTGTAATTGCTTCTCCAGTCTTTTTATTTAAGTCTGTATTGTAGCATAGAGGATTAAAGATATAAGCTGTTAGTATATCTTTTCCTGTAGTCCTTTCATTTCAAATGTGGTCTTAGGCTAGCTGGACCAATTTGGCCCAATAGGGCTGCACCCTTTGGGGGGGGGGGGGAGCCTTGCCCTAGTCTATGACAAGGTCATTATACCTTATGCAACCTATAAGATTTGTATGACAGTCTTTACAGCAGAAAACAAGGCATTTTCCTACTTGCACGCTTACAAGTCTCATTAGTGGAGCAGACTACATTTCCTCTAATGTACTGTCCTAATGGCTTGTCTGGTATTATTAATACTGCAGTATTATTCTACTTGTATGATGGCTCACAGCTCATGCTATCATAGTAGTTGATAGCTGTTGCAGAGGGCTAAATGGGGATTTTAACCAAAATCTGATGTTGGATTAACCTTACGGTTTTGTGTATCATTCCATTTACTGTTGAAGAGGGTAAGACTGGGTGTAATTTGAAGGCTGACAGTATCATTATGTTTTCTTTAGTTTCTTTTGCTGTTTAAGGATGTATGATTGAATGCTAATGGGTATCATTATAAAGTAAACTGTGAAATAATTAGCCTTTGCCAGAATGGAAAAAAGAAAAAACAAGTAACCACTGAGAAAAGGACCAAATACAGTGATGTGAGGTGACTTCTGACTGTAGAATATTGCCAGTATTACCAATTTGGTAGCACATTAGACAAACTGCCCCTGTGATGGCATGGGAGACGAGGGCGGGGTTTCTGATGAGTCAAAAGGTCTTACCAGGTTTCATGTTTCATTTGAGTCTGTTTCAGAATAGCATGGCCTGCTTAGCAATTCCTTCAACACCTTTCAAAGATGGCAGTGTTTGCGCAGAGTTCTTAACTTGCAAAGGCAGGTTGTTGCAGTTGCAAATAGAATCAAAATACATAGGGAGAAGTGAAACATGAGGTGTGTGTGTTCAGGGAAGCAAAGGTGGGTAGAAACATTACTCCAATTAGCTTAAAGAGATAAAAGTAACAAAAGCAGCTTGATTCATAAAGGTACTGCAGGGTGGGATCCCTTGAAAACATCGACTTACCAGAACGTTGACTTTCACAACAACAAGACCACAATGTTGAAACTTCAGAAAGACAAACTCCCAGAACATCGCAAGTTAACTCCAGGAGACTAACCACTGGGCCACCATGGTGACTTTTGCCCTGTTCTCCACTGTAGTGCGATTTTGGAGTTGGTATATTTAGTTAGCGGGGGGTGAAGTCCCACACATTAGTGGGTTTCAGTTGATTCACTTTGTAGTTGTTTGTGGTCCAGTGGTTAGTTTCTCGGAGTTAACTTGCCACGTTCCGGGAGTTCGACTTTCTGAAGTTTCAACGTTGTTGTCCAACTGTTGTGAACGTCAATGTTTTCAAGTAGATCCCTGCAGGGATATCACAATTTCAGAGGATCACGCAAAATGGGTGGAAGTATAAGAGAAAGTTGGAAAACGATTGGACTAGACTGGGGAGGGCTTTTGGGGAAAGTGTATTGTAGAAAGGCTGATTAGTTTGTGTGAATTTTGCTTGTTTTCCCTACATTCATGTAAATTTCCTTAAGTCATTTTGGTTTTCCACATCCTGCTAAAGCTGCTTAGTGACTACTCTAAAGTATTTGTATATGTAATTTTAGTGTTGCCCTTGTAGTCTGAGCTATGGCTGGAAATGTTCTGCAAGTATTAACCCATTTTCCCAGTTTAGCAAATAAATAGAATAAAGTAAAATTTCAAAAGTAGTTGTAAGTGGGGTAGGCTGTGGGGGTAGGCTGTGAACAATGCTGTTTCTGAAGAGGCCAGTGATGATTGATATTATTATTATTATCATATTATTATCATTCTTACTTAATCTGAGGTAATTCAACAGCTTTATTTGGTTTTGTGGTACCACACTGACTGTAATAATGTCTGAAAATTATCTTGGCAAGAGGCTCCAATAAATCAGATTAGGTGCAGGAGGTGATTGGAAACACAAGAAGGAAGAAAGGGCTGGTATGAGATGAGAATGCATAATGGCTTTTAGAAAGTGTTCATGCTCTTTTTGTCCCTCAGTTTCCCCATAACTAGCAAGCCCATCTCCACTGACTTATTTGGCCTGCACTTCTCATTATCCAAGGACATTTGGCATGAGAGGCGAGTGTTGGGATTGTGTTGAGTCAAAAGATTTTACCAGGTTTCATGTTTCAAATTAGTCTGTTTCAGAGTAGCATGGCCTGCTTAGCAATTTCTGCAACACCTCTCAAAAGTAGCAGTGTGAGTGTAGACTACTTAACTAATGAAGGCAGGTTAATAGTTTTCTTATATAATTTATGAAGGCAGGTTGATAGCTTACTTCTATTTTAACATGTTTTGACAAAATGCAAGCTAATAAATATATTGTTTTGTTTTTAATATGTAATAGTAGCATAAAATTGTCCTTCCTCTTTCACTGCCACAGTATTTCTTACAATAAGATAGCCTTACGTCCGGACAGCCTACCAAAGATTTCATGTGCTCTACGTCAGGTCTGTATCCTACATCCAAGGCATAAGGTACACAAGTGACTTATGAGTACCAAATCCTAATAAATTCCTTGCTGCCAGTCCAAATGCATGGTTTTTAATTCAGTCTGTCTCAGAGGTTAGCTCTCTCTTTTCCTGTTCAGCAACAGATAACAACAGACATGAGTTGTATCTATAATTCACAAGGGCTACTACATAATATGTAAATCCTTTCTTATACATTCCTCAACCGCCTTCCAGTTGTATCATTTTCCTCCCCCTTTCATGACCACTTAGCTCAAGGTCCTATTCAGCCAGTGCCTCCTTACCAGAGGAGCAAGGAGTTACTACTCCAGGATAAATTTGGTTCATATGAAGGATGGCTTATGGAGTCCTATTTTAGACCTCTTCCTTCACAACCCCTTTTTGAAAGTTTCCTCTTTCAAATTGTCGACTCTTCAGTCTTTCTTCCCCATGCTTCATCCTCAATCTTTTCTGGTTTCTTGGAACCCAAAGGTTGAATACCTCCATATTCTTATTCACCCTGTCTTCAGGAAATGTTATGGTTCTCTGTCTTTGCCTTTGGGTGTTTCTGCAGTTCTGAGGGTCTTTTTGCCTTTAGGAGACCCCACTGTCTTCAAATTATTCCCTATCTAGATAACCTTCTTCTTGAAGCTCCTCTTAGCAGCTTGTTCTGCAGGACCTAGAATTCACAATGCTGCTTCTTCAAAGTGCAAGCTGTACTCTAAATCTAAAGAAGTCAGTTCTGACACTTCCTCAGGACTAGGTTTTCTTGGGGTGCAGAATTTAGACCCTTACAAGAACGGATTTTCATCCTTCTCTCAAGAATTTCTCTTTGGCAGATTTCTTTCATCCTCTTCTTTCTTTGCAAGAGGCTTCAGCAAGTGTGTTGTATGAGCTCTGGGGTTCATGGCATCCTCTATTCCCATGATTCCCTTGCCAGACTTCATATGAGGAAGTTTCATTGGTATCTGAAGGAAATATTCCTACAGCATTGCCATACCCAGGACTTCCCCATTCCTCTCTTGCCATGCCTAAGGAAGGAAGCAATTTCTCTGGTGGATCAACCAGATATCTTAGAATCCATTGCTTCCTTTTCATGTACTTCTCCACTCAGAAGCTGTTTACAGGTACTTCAGACCTAGCCTGGGAGGCTTGTTCCCACAACATGACGGCCTGAGGGGGCTGGTCTGGTCTCCACAGGAGGTAAAAGGGTTATCAACATCAAGGAAATGAAAGCTCTAATCCTGGCTCTTCAAGTTATCCCTTACCTCTGTACTCCAGATCATGTCAAAGTTTTTTACAGACATCACTGTCATGTGGTACATAAACAACCAGGAAAAGCAAAATCTGACCACCTTTGCACACTAGCTCTCCTAGCATGGTATTTTACCATCTGCCATCATTTTTCTATAGGCTGTTTATATTCCTTTGTAATACAATTATAGCGTCAGACAATCTGAGCAGATCCAGAGGAGATTCTCTTGAATGGATATTACACAGAAATTTTCCCATACATTGGTGGGATACTCCCGAAGTATATCTTTTCACCACCCTTCAGAACAGACAACTTTCCAAGTTCTCTTCCAGAGTCCAAGTCCTCTAACTTGGAAGTTGGACATCATGCCTTTTTCTTGGTAAAGGATGTTCCTGTATCTCCCCTCCATCCTCTGTTGCCAAAAATCCTACAAAAATCATGTAGGGCAGACCCAAAATCTTGTTGATGACTCCATTATGGCCCAAACAGCATTGGTTTCCCCCTTCTTTTTCATCTGTCTGGGGAGCAACAATCACAAGCTACCTCCCAGTGTAGATCTACTCAAGTAGGACAAGGGCTGTCTAATTCACCCTCATCTTCTTTCACTGCAATTGACTCTGTGGTGAAAGGGTTTTGATTACTTTTAGACAACAGTTTTCTTCTAAGGGCATGTGTCAGTTTTTGTAGACGACCAGAAATCCACTACTAGAAAATTGTATGTTGTGGCTGAAAAATATTTTATTAGTAATTAACAGGACCCCCTTTTGATGGGTGTTCCTACTGATCCTTATTTGTGTGAATTGCTCAATTCTGGTCTGGCATACTTTTCTGTTAAAGCTCATTTGTCAGCCATTTCTTCTTGCCTTGCTGTGGATCTATCAGTTTCCTCTAGGTTTGAGGTCAGACAGTTTGTCAAAAGCATCCTTCATATCTGGCCTCCACGAAAACCCATTCCTCCCCTTTGTTCTTGGGAAGTTGATTCAGCCACATTTTAACCAGCAGCTTCCTTCTCTTTAAAACTGTGTAGCTGGAAAAGTGTCTTATTAGTGGCTCTGACTTCTGACAAAAGAGTCTCCAAACTTTGGGCCTTTATGGACATTCCTCCTTTTATAGTTTACCACAGAGACAGAGTGTTTCATAGAAACAGTCCTACTTTTATGCTAAAAGTTGTTGATGTATCTTTGAATCACTCATTCCATCTTCCTTCCTTGTTTCCATCTTCTCAAAATAGTAGTTATTTGTCATTCTTTGTATTTGAATGGACAGCTCCAATATTATTTAGACAAAACTAAAGATATTAGGAAATCTGAGCAACGCTTTTTTTTTCTTTTCAGGGCAAGAAATTGGGTTTGGCGGTTTCCAAGCAAACTATTTCTTCTTGGATTTTAAAGCCATTTTCTTTTATTTTTTTCATGGCAAACATCTTCCTCCTTGTGTTTGTGCTCATTCTGTTTGGATGGCTGCCTCTTCTGGAGCTTTTTTAAGGGTCTCGATGCTAAATCCATTTTGGAAGCTGCTTCTTGGTCTTTACTAAGCGCTATAAGTTGGATCTGATTTCTAGGGTGACAGCAGGTTTTGCTAGGTACATCGTCCATGGGCTTTCTTCAGTTCCTCCTCCTCCTTAGATTTATAGGTATTTACTAGACTAACGACCACCAGGGCATTTTTAAGCCTAGCTATTTATCCCAAATCTCTGACAAGTTCTGGTATATATGATAGGGTCCTGGCAGATTAACCATTTACAAGCTCCCTCTGTCCATTAGAGACATAGTTGCCAAATCAGGGATAGGTTTCCTGTTCCCCATCCAGTTGTCCAGATTATAGTTGAGTTGGGTTAGGGAGGAACTTCACATTGATGGGCAGCATGTTCCATTGAAGGAGTAGTTTCTGGGATACAGACCTATCTGTCCAGCAGGTCCTATTTGTATCACAGGCAATGTTTAAGTCTTTAGAATGGGTAATTCTGGTGCTGTTTGTTTTGTGGGTATGCACGAGGTCCATCCTGGTAAGTCTGACAATGACTTGTATGCCAGGCATAGATCTCCCTTCAACAGCCTGTAGGAGACAGAATACAGGGATAGGGCCTTGAGGTGGTCTGCGTAGAACATGCTACTTACACCCTGTATTCTTTTAGTGAGGAGCCTCTGTGGACATTATAGTTGTTGGATGTGCCTAGTTAGGTACATTTCAAAGGGGGCATTTGTATACAGTGATAGGACTGATGAATGCTGAATTCAATGGAACAATGACTTCCCTGGATTTGGATGACATACCTTTGTTTAAGTTGCACAACATAGAATGATTTCCGCAGTAGAGTAGACTCGTGATGGTCAAAGACTAGATTACTGTCTGTGTGTGTGTGTGTCCCCAAGTCCCTGACTACTGAGTCAACTCTTAGGGGTGTGTTGTAAATATGATAGTTACCAGGGGTGGATGACTACCCAAAAGATACTATTAAGCATTTCTTGGCATTTAGTTTTAGTCCATGGCTCTAACACCAGCTGTTTGTCTATGTCAGCCCTTCATGGAGAACATTTAATCTGATGTTGTCAGTCTTCACTTAATCCGTGACTGTGGGTTCGGTTCTGTATCTCAGAACTGACTCGGCTGTTATTCCAGTTTGCTCTATCCAAAAACTCTCAACTTTAGTTTTACCCATAATGCTCCTGTTAGGATTACCTCAGATCTCGTTTGACACTTTTATTGCCAGATACATTCTTCCTGTCCGTTCTGGAGTGAACTTTTTTCATCTAAAACTGTAAGTGTTCTTTTCTGTGAAAGCCTTTATTAGTTAGTCTTTATCTTTATTTCACTTACCCAGCTCCTCTAGGATCTTCCTTACTTAACACTTTTAGTGTTTTTCTTAATGAAATTGTTGGTAGTCCCTCCTGCTTCTCTTCTTTCTATTTACCTTTGCGGTAAACCTTCAGTACCATTGTTGGTATTTTTTTTTCTAACTCCCTTTTTACTGCTACGGTAAACCTTCCATACCATTGTTGGCATGTTTTTCTTTCTGCCTAACTTTACAAAAAAAAAAAAAAAAACTTAAAGCTTATCTTCCCTTTCATTGTGCCTGTGTGTGTGTGTGTGTGTGTGTGTGTGTGTGTGTGTGTGTGTGTCTGTGTGTGCTTATGTGTGTGCCTTCTGATATGGCAGAGAAAGCTAGAGGAACGTCTGGCTTCAAAAGATGCCAGAAGTGTGATAGAAAATTGCCAAATTCTGACGTGCACTCTCTATGTGTCTACTGCTTGGGCCTGGTGCACATTCAAGAAGACTGTGCTATTTGTCACAGCTTCAGTCACCTGATCCTTGTGGAAAGAAAAAATAAGTTGATTTTAAAGGGCCTTATGAAATCCAATTTCGACGAGGCCATATCTCCTTCTACAAAATCTAAAACTGATGATGTGAAGTTGTTCAGTCTCACCATTCATTCTTTCCGGATGGGTTCGGAGCCTATCTCTCGGCTTCGATATTGCCAATTGCAAAGCTTGAGGTCTTCAAATAGCTTGAGGCCAAGTCCCTATCCCATGATGCACCTGGAATTACCTCAGATCTAGTTTGCCACTGCAACAGATTGGAGGTTCTGCTTTAGCACGGGCCAGTACAACTGCTTTTTTCATTATTACTTAAAAAATATTTGCTAGTTAGATAGTTTAAGGTAGTTTAGTAGAGTTTTAGAAAGCTCTTATAGCTATTGGTGTGTGTTACTTATATCCCTTCCCTTTATTGTGTTTTAAAAATTTCCAGTTGGCCTCTTGGTTTGGCCTAGTTTAATATCTTCTCTTTATATATATTACAGTGTGTTTTATTCAGTGATCTTTTGTCACAAGTTTTTCTAGATAGTCATAGTTGTTGCTGTGTGTGCTTAGCCTTAGATTTTTTAGATAAGGCTTAGTAGTGTGTTTACTGTTGAAACTTGTTATAGAATAGATAAGGCTTGTTGTCTCTTAGCAGCTATCTTCTTTTATTGCATAGTCTGCTTTGAACTTCTTATTGTGTGCTTTAGACAGACTTTTTCTGTCAGTTTGCATTTGTATTAGTACACTCTTGTGTGTGTGTGACTTAGCCTGCTTTTAAGGCTTCTGTAGATAATTACTGTTAAGATTTTCTGTGGTGACAGTAATTTTTCTTGGATTATTATGGCTGATCAAGACAAACATCCAAAGTCTGGTTTTAAGAAGTGCCCCAAGTGTGGCCAAAAGATGTCTGTTGCAGACAGCTACGGAAATTGAGTATACTGTCTAGGAGCCCTACATATGCAAGATAGCTGTGCTATTTGCCATTCTTTTTCCTCAAGGATCCTGCAGGAAAGGAAACGTAAACTGACTGACAGTGGGTTGTTGAAACCATCATTTCAAGAAGCTTTGAGCAACCATGATGGATCCAGCAAGTCCTCAAAGTCTTCTAAGACTTCGGACTCAAAAAAATCTAAGAAATCTCTGACTTCGGCTCCACTGCCATCGGAACCAACAGTCTTCATTTTTCAGAGTCGGTTCCCAGTCTTGGAACCGGTGTCCGAAGCTCCTAAGAGTCCATTACTGCAGTTGGTACCACCTTTGGTGCGCTTTTCTCGGTCCTCTATCAGCCTTTCAGATCTGGATATGGATCGTGTGGTGCAGAAGCTGTTATCGGCACTGGCCTTGGCAAAAATTTTATCAGCTTCAACCCAGTTGGCTACGGAGCCGAAGACCATTACACCAGCCCAATCTATTCCTCCTCCTCCGAGCCATGCTGGTCCTTTGGAGCTGGAGGAGTCAGACCTGTTGATAGTGGAACCTCGGAGCCGACACCTGCTCCAGTGTCTTCGGCTCTGTGCACTCTGATGTTCTCGGTGCCGATCGAGGACTCTAGGAGCTGACATTCTCTGGTCGGGTCTGTGGGGGATAGTCATACCGACTTGTTGGTTCCGACTCTGCCGCTTGGGGCTTCCGCTCAGATGAGCCAACGCTCCTGAAAGGAGGCCCGACTGTCCTACTCTGGAGGCAGTCGGGGGTCGCTTATCTTTGTATCCAGATGCCTGGCTCAAAATAACAAAAGACAGTTGCGTACAAAGTATCATTTCCAGAGGATACTTCATCCCATTTGCCACATCCCCTCCACCCATAAGGAAATTCCTGGATGTTCCACCCAGTTACAGGGAACAAGCAACAATAGAGGTCCAAACGTTGCTTACAAAAAGAGTCATCCAACCAGTCCCAGCAAACCAGACATGATCCGGAACTTACTCAAGATTCTTTTTGGTTCCAAAAAAGACAGGAGACTGGAGACCCATATTGGACCTCAGCAGACTGAACAAATATGTAAAGAAAGAGAAGTTCCAGATGGTCACGCTTCAGTCTATCCTTCCCTTCTTAGGGAAAGACAATTGGATGTGCTCGATAGATCTCAAGGATAAAAATGGCAAGGCCATCCAGGGATCATTTGCACTTCTGGCTAGGAGCCAATCATTACCAGGTTCGAGCCGTGCCCTTTGGTCTCACTACAGCCCCCAGAGTGTTCACCAAATACATGGCAGTGGTCTCGGCTCACCTGAGGCGTCTAGGATTCCAGGTGTTTCCGTACCTAGCATCAACTCATTCAGGCCAGGGAGTCCAATCTGTCACTCTGCGATCAACTGGGAATTACAAATAATGATCACAAATTCCTGCAAAAAGGATCTTCAGTGTTGGTTGACCTCACTTAATGTCACGATAAATCGCCCATTTGGGCTACCCCCTCCAGCAGCCATAATGACCACGGACGCTTCCCTAATACGGTGGGGGGCATTTTCAGGGAAAGACAGCCCAAGGCACATGGACCGATCAAGAGACACATCTGCATATCAATGTCCTGGAGATGAGAGCAGTACTTTTGGCGTTGCAGTACTTTCAGGACTCTCTTCCTCTGGGTACGATTGTGATTCAGATGGACAACATGTCGGTGGTCTAGTATTTGAACAAACAAGGAGGAACCAGGTCTTACCCCCTTTGTCGTGAGGCTCTCAGAGTATGGCAGTGGGGTGTTTCCACCCAGCACTTTCTGTTGGCAATGCACATCCTGGGGAAATCCATTGTGATAGCAGACAAGCTGAGCAGAGCAATCTTGTTGCCTCACGAGTAGTCCCTCAAGAAAGAGATAGCGGACAGAATTTTCCACAGGTGGGGCCAGCCTTGCTGCGACCTTTTCGCCAGTCACATGAGAATGAAATGCAGAAGCTATTTTGCCCTGATTCCCCCTTCGGGAGAAGCCCTAAGGGACACACTTGTACACGATTGGCCTCTGGGTCTCCTCTATGCCTTTCCACTGATCCCGTTGATACCCAAGTTTCTACAGAAAGCAAAAACCCTGGGAAGGACCATCATTATCATAGCCCCTCATTGGCCTCATCAGATTTGGTTCCCTTTTCTTCGACTTCATCTTTTGGAGGACCCTTAGATTCTGAACCCAGTTCCAGACCTTATGACGCACTCATCGGGGGAACTTCATCTCTCTCTGCAGTTCCTGAAGCTGACAAGCTTGGCTGCTCCAATTCCCATCATAGCCAGGTTCCATAACCTTTCCAATGAGATGAAGCAAATTATCTTATCCTCTCATAAATCTTCTACGAGGAAGCTATATCTTAGCAAATGGAAATAAATTTCTATATGAGCTGCTAAAAACAGTATTAATCCTTACAAAGCCCCTATGGCCTCCATTTTAGAGTTTTTAACTATGATATTCAACGAAGGAGCTGCAGCAGCATCAATTCAGGTTCAACTGGCTGCTATTTCTAATTTTCATCTTGGATTCGAAGGATTGAATATTATGTCACACAAGTTATCCAAAGCCTTTCTCAAAGGGACCTTTCATATTAGACCACCTGTGAAATCTCCCTATTCTCCATGGAATCTAAATTTTATGCTTTCACGCATAATTCCTCCTCCATTTGAACCAGCTTCCTCATGTGACCTCAAAATTTTTGTCATGGAAAACCATCTTTTTAGTAGCTATTACTTCTGCCCGCAAAGTGTCAGAGCTTCAGGCTTTATCCATCAAGCTTCCTTATTTGATATTCCATGCTGACAGAGTCTTACTTAGAACAAATCCCTTATTCTTGCCCAGAGTTTGCACTGAAACCAATCTCAACCAAATTATTAATTTACCAGTCTTCTTCCCCAACTATTCGAACAATTTAGAGTACATGCTGCACAAACTTGATGTTCACAGGCAGCTCAGATTTATTTGGATAGAACAAAAGATTTCAGGAAATCAGACCTGCTTTTTGTTTCATTTTCAGACTCCAGGAAAGATAGACCAGTGGCTAAAACAACTCTTTCTAAATGGTTATCTGATTGTATTACCTTTGCTTATTCAGCTGCTAACATGCCTTTGCAGCATAAAATTAAGGCTCACCTAACCACAGTTGTTTCTACATCCTCTGCTTTTTCTGCCAGACTTCCTATTGACAACATTAGCGCAGCAGCCACTTGGTCAAAACCTCATACCGTTATCACTCATTACAAAGTTGACAGGGCCTCCTTTGGATCAACAGTCCTGAGAAATATACTCCCATGAGCCACCCGAGGTTGATGGTGCTTGAGACACTACCCATCAGTAAAGAATGAACAGCGAGATTGAGCAACTTCACAGAACTTCAAAGAAACCCTCGCCAGATGTGAGAAGGATGGAAAGACCCTTTCTGCCATGGGTGTGCACTTTTCCACTCCTCAGAGGTCTTACTCCAAGAACCTGAGGAGCGGGAAGCTATGGTTCAAAAAGTCCCAAGGACCTTTCCAGGACTCACGTCGCAGTGACTCCCCCCCAAGGCAGAGGAGGAAGTTATAATGGAAGATGCTGTGCATGAGACAGAAGTGGCCCGCAAAATCAGGGTTCCAGAGATTTGTTTCCTGGTAACTCTTATCAGCACTCCTGAATCAAGGCCCGATTACTGTCCTGTGGAGGCGGTCAGGTGATGATTATCCTTACACCTATTTGCATGGCTAAATATAACAGTGGACAGTTGGGTGCAAAGGATTATAATCAGAGGTTACAATATCCCATTTTTTGAAAAAAAAGCAGACAACCAAAAAGAATCCCAGACATTCCACCCAGTCTCAGGGATGCAGCAGTCCTAGAAATTCAAAAACTGCTTGACAAAAGAGTCATCCAAGTAGTCCTACCAGACCAAATAGGTTCCGGAGTTTACTCAAGATTCTTTTTAGTGACAAAGAAAACAGGAATGGAGACCGATTTTGGATCTCAGTGTGTTGAGCAAGTCAGTTCAACAAACCAAATTCCGGATGGTCACAAATCACGCTATACTTTCATTCTTAGGAAAAGACGAGTGGATCTTCAGGATGTGTATTATCATATAAAAATTAACAAGAGCTCCAGAAGATTTCTGTACTTCCGGCTGGGAGCCAGTCGTTATCAGTTCAGAGCCCTGCCCTTTCATCTCATCACAGCCCCCAGGGTGTTCACTAAATCTGTTACAGTAGTAGCAGCTCACTTCAGACTGCAAAGATTATTCATGTTTCTATACCTAGAAGACTGGCTCATTACCGCACACACCAGGCATCTACTGTTGCAGGAAAGGACTCCATTCTTCAAGCTTGCTCCTCACTGGGAATCACTGTAAACTACAAAAAAATTCCATTTAGAGCCAACACAGCAGTTAAAATTTATAGGAGCAGTATTAAACACAAACACCGGTATCACATCTCTTCCCCCTAGAAAGACTTCAAAGAATAAAATCGTAAGTCAGCCAGATTATTCACAGCAAAAAAGTCACTCCAAGACTGTTGTTACAAACTCCAGGATCAATGGCAGCCACCATCACCTTAATTCCCCTTGTGAGATATCACATGCAAATTCTACAATGGCTGTTGGCGTCACAGTGGTCTTTACTGATTCAGCCAATGTCTCATCAAGTATTGATCACCAAGTTATGCAAGATAGACCTGAATTGGTGACTTCACTCCAACAAAATTGTGTCCCTCCTCAACCCCAAGCCGTAGTAACCACAGATGCAACCCAGAAGGGGTGGGGTGGGGGGCATTATATGGGAAAAACAGTCCAAGGCACTTGGTCCCAGATAAAGGCCAGTTTTGTACATCAGTGTTCTAGAGATGAAAGCAGTTCTTCTGGCATTGCAAGCATTCGAAGAAATTCTCGCCTTGGAAACAATTGCAATCCAAACAGACAGCATGTCAGTTGTTTAGTGCATCAGAAAGCAAGGAGGAACTAGGTCTTAACCTCTTTGTCGAGAAGCACTCAGAGTATAGCAATGGGCAGTTTCATCTGACCCCTTTCTAATTGCAACACACATTCTAGAGAGCTCCAGCATGATTGTGGACAAATTGAGCAGCAACATCCTAATGCCTCATGAGTGGTCTCTCAATCCTTTGGTGATGGAAAGGATATTCCATCAATGGGGCCAGCCCTGCTGTGATCTCTTTGCATCTTCCCCAAACAAGTGCAGCAGCTACTTTGCCCTATTCCTCCACCGAGGGAATCACTGATAGCTACTCTCCTTCACGATTGGCCCTCCGGTCCACTGTATGTTATTCCCCCGATATCGCTAATTCCCCAGTTAATGACGAAAGCCAGCAAGTTGAAGAACTGGATAATTCTCATTGCCCCATTCTGGCCTCAACAGATATGGTCTCCTTTCTTTGGTCTCACCTAATTCAGAAACTTTAGACCCTGGACCCAGCTCCAGACCTCTTGTCCCATCCAGAGGGACTTGTTCATCCGAATCTTCAAAATCTCAAGCTCACTGCATGGCTCCTCTGGCTCCTCCAGTTCCAGTGATTGCCAGGTGTACTAGTCTCACTGCCTCAGTTCAACAAATTGTTCTAGCCTCTCATAAACCTTTGACTAGAAGATTATACAACAGCAAGTGGCAAAACATTTCAAAATGGGCTACAGAGAGTAATATTGACCCATATTCTGCAACAGCTGATAAGGTGTTAGAATTAGCATCACTTTTTGATGTGGGAGCTTCCTCCTAGACTGTACGACTACATCTAGCAGCAATTTCCAACTTTCATAATGGTTTAAATGACACCGCTCTGATGTCCCGCAAACTTTGAAAAGCTTTTCTAAAAGGAACCTTAATACTCAGACCTCCGTACAAGTATCCTTCCACACCTTAAGATTTGAATCTGGTGCTACAGTCCATAATTTATTCCTCATTTGATCCATCTGAAAATTGTGATTTGAAGTATTTATCTTGGAAAACTTTATTTTTGATTGCTATTACTTACGCTAGGAGAATATCAACCTTATCTTGCATGCCTCCTTATCTAATCTTCCATAAAGACAGGGTGTCCTTGCAAACTAATGCATCCTTTCTACCAAAAATAGTGTATGATTCTAATATCAACCAGATGATACAACTTCCTTTTTTTCCCCCCAAATTTCCAATTAAAGGTGAGTATTGTCTACAATTCCTAGATGTTTGTAGACAATTGTGTTTTTACCTTCACAGAACAAAGGAATTCAGAAAATCTGACCAGTTGTTTGTTTCCTTTTCTCCTACTGCTCTGGGCAAGCCAGTTTCTAAGGTTACTCTAGCTAAATGGTTTAAGGATCGCATAACCTTCATTTATAACAAAAGGAACGTGCAACTACCAGGCCCTGTAAAGGCATATTCAATAAGGGCAATAGCCTCTTCTGCAGTTTTTCATTCTAGAGCTTCTATGGACGACATCTGTGCAGAGGCTACTTGGGCACCCCCACATACTTTTATTACTCATTACAAGCTGAAAGTGGTCTCTAGGGGATGAGCATCATTTGGCTCGATGGTGCTCAGGAATATGCTTTCATGAGACCTCCCAAGATGTAGGTAGCTGGGGACTCTGTCCCACAGTCAGTGATTAAGTGAAGACTGACAACATCAGCTAAGGAAGTTATGTCATACCATAATGTTCCATCTGTGTTGTCGAGCTTCACTTATCCTTGACATTCCCACCCTCCTTCCTCCTGGGTGGAACAGATCTATCCCAATAAGTTGAATTTTCTTTTTATGAATACAGATATGGTCTCTGATCTGTTATTTCCTGTCTGTCACTATCTTGTGCAAACTTGATCTGAGGTAATCCTGAGAGGAGCATTATGGGTAAAGCTAAGCATGAGAGTTTTTGGAAGGAGTGAGCTGGAATAATGGCCAAGTCGGTTCCGAGATACAGAACCGAACCCACAGTCAAGGATAAGTGAAGATCGACTACACAGATAGAAGGTTATGGTAAGACATAACTTCTTTTTTCAGAGGAGGATTCTATGACTGCTCATAATTTGCAGTCATCTGCAAATTTAGTCAGCTAGAGGTCATCCAATCCCTCTACCCAAATCAACAAAAATCGTAACAATCATACCTTACTTGACTGGATCCTAGTCAACAAAGCCCTTCACTCTTACCTAGCAGGCTGTTTACCTGACAGTCTTAGTGACCACTCCTCCACTTTCCTAATTCGGCACCACACAACCAATCTCAAGCCTATTATCTGCAGGCAAATATGTAACAAGTCCAACTTCAACCCCAACTCCTTCATCTCCCCCCTGCAAAAAATTAACTGGTCACCACTAAAATACCTCAACCTAGATGAGGCTGTCCACTTCTTCAACAGTACCTTCCTCTCCATCCTAAACACCCATGCTGCTGTAAGAAATGCCAAAGTCAGATCCACGCGTGCCCCATGGTTACAAAAGACCACCAGAACCCTAATGAAATCCAGAGATAAGGCCTGGGAGCACTGGTGACTAACAAAAAATAACTCAGATAGGCAATCATTCCTTGAACTGCGCAATAAAGCCAAAAAGCATATAAAATTAGATAATTCCCTCTACTATAAATCCACCCTAAACTCTACCAACCACAACCCTAAGCAATTCTGGTCCACTATTAACACTATCCTCCACCCAGGGAAGGTTAATTCCCCCCAGCCGTCCATTCTCCCCTCCTCTAGCAGTATTGCTGAATCCTTCAACAAACACTTCACTGAAACTGTAGCATCTCTAAACAAACAACACTTCCTTACAACTCCTAACCCTAAACCCCCCACTCCTCTTTTCTTCTTCACCTCAGTACCTACCTCCAACATAAAAAGACTATTGTCAAAACTTAAACCCACCAAACTCACAGCTGACAACCTCCCCTCTGAATACTTGAAAATTGCAGCTGATACACTAGCCTACTAGCCTACCCAATTTCAGTTTTAATCAAACATTCCATAACAGAAGGCTATGTTTCCTCAATATGGAAAATATCCCACATCATTCCCCTCCACAAAGGCACCCCCTCCACCGACCTCTCCAGTTACCGCCCCATTGCTATCTTCTCCCCTCTCTCCAAGATACTTGAAAAATGTATCAACACCCAGGTCTCCAACTATCTCCTAGCTAATAATCTTCTCTCCAAAACCCAGCATGGTTTCAGGCCATATCACAGCACTACCTCCGCTCTACCTTCCTTCACCAGCACTATACTTCATCACAAAAACAATGGCCTCTTCTCCACTGCCGTATTTCTAGATCTCTCAAAGGCCTTTGACATGGCATCTCATGAGCTACTGCTGTCTACTCTGCCAACCTCTTCTTCTCACAATCGGCCTGCAGCTGGTTCCACAGCTATCTACACGGATGCCAGCAATCAGTAATCTGGGACGATAACCTATCACCTCACCTCCCAGTTACTCTCGGAGTTCCCCAAGGGTCTGTCCTTGGCCCTCACTTTTCACTAACAACCTACATTCTGCCACCATACAAGCATCTCTTATACAGTACGCAGATGACTCTACTCTTATCTGCTCAGCCCCCACCCTACCAGAACTACAACAAATCACACAGGAATCATTCTCTTCTGTAGAAAGCTGGCTATCCAATGCTCAGCTCCTACTCAACCCAAGTAAGACAAAACTTCTCATGTTCCAACCTTCCAAAGCCACAGAATACACCCCCCACTTCAACATTCTTGCCAAAGCCAATACCCTCATCTCTCCATCAGAACACACAAAATTTCTCGGTGTGGAAATAGACAACAAACTTAGATTTGACACCCACATATCTCTCACAATAAAAAAAGTTCACAAGAAACTTGGTGCATTATATCGAAGCCGCCAATTCCTAACCAAGGCGACTAGAATCTCCATAGCCAATTCCCAGCTAATTTCCACCCTACTCTATGCACCCCCATACTTACCAACCTTAGACAGACAGACCTACACAAGCTGGATGCTTGTTACAACAAAATTGTTAAATTTGCCACTGGAACCTCGTACCGCAGCCATCATTGTATCTCCCTTAAAGAACTAAACTGGCTAGAACTCCCACAACTCCTTCACTTTAATCAACTCACCCTTGCTCATAAACGTATTAACAACCCCATAACATCCCTTCCCTTCAAACCCTTCTCCAACTCTATCACTCCACTAGGCCCCTAAGATCATGCAACAAAAATCAACTCACTGTTATCAAACCCAAAAACTCAGCAGGAGTAGCCATATTTTCATGTACCATATCAAAACTTTGGAACACTCTTCCACCCTCTATAACTACTCTACCTTCCAGCAGCCTTTCCAAGACTGCGCTCAAATTCCACTTAAATTTACACTGGCTTTGTCCTTGTTCTAATTCAGACTAACACCCCCACCCTTACCCCCCCACCTAGACTCTTAACCCAACTATACTACTGCCACTACTAACCACAGTCAGAATTAGCTAGTTGTCTTTACATACTTTAAAATCTTGTCTGACAACTTTGTTACTAATATTGTAAACAACAAGAAACTATCTTAACTTGCAACCTTTTCTGTATATACTGTTGATAATCAGTATCTTTTTATTATATTAAAGCCAACAACCTGTAATGTTGTTTACTATTGCTGCAGCTTTGTACCTCTATTTATCATGTACATGATGTGGAGCTTTTCTCCCTGGGCATCCGCTGAAAAAAGACCTGCGTCCAGTCGGAATTTCCCTGTAAACAAATGTAAATAAATAATAAATAAATAAATTGTCATTGGCTTGACTTAAGAGAAGTAAATGGCAAAATGGAGCAGTCTCAGGACCGATCCCTGAGGGACTTTTTATGTGACTCACCTCTTTGTAGAGGTTTCTTGGGTCCTATATGTGAGACAGTTGGTTATCCACAGGGTGACATAATGGTTTATACCTAACCTCCTGAGTTTGATAACACTGCCCAAGTATGATATTGTGTCAGATGCCTTGGCCAGGTCAAGATAAGCAGTGTGTGAGCCATTTGCCTGACTGTGTGTAGGTGTGTCTTCCTCTTACCATCCTTTATATTAAGTCTTGTACTCTCCCTATTGTAAGGAATACTGAAACAGCGATTAAGGAAGGACATAGCACAGTTATGTAAGAACTTAATGTTACAGTAGATGTCCTACTTTTCATTGTTGCAGTATTCCATCCCTCCCTCTCCCCTCTGCTGGGTTTTCTTTTTCCCTGTGGCCGAGGGGACGTCTTTTCTTTTTTTTTTTTCTGGATGTACATATACCATCTTTCTTTTTCCCCCTCATTTTTTGCTCCTGTTCTTCTGGGACAATTCAGTTTTGAGGATTTGACACTCTTACAACACTCATTTATTTATTTATGTATTATTTATTGACATTTGTCAACCGTGTGGCCCATTTTCAGTGGAGACCTAAGGAGAAAAGCTCCAGTAATACATTTTAAAACAAGTACAGTTTTAAACAATATTGATATAATAGCAGTTATAGCAAAACAATTCACATATGTTGGGTTACATGCATAAAGTTAAAGTTGCATTAAAAAGAAGCTAAGTAACAATTTACATTGATATAGTTCAATAGGTCAACAATAAACATTTTTTATTTGTATAAAATTGTGCAAATGCATAGTAGACACATTGGAGAGAGAGGTGTAATGAGGCACTAAGTATAGTCCTTTTGAGGGTACATAAAGGGAAGGAAGACTAGGTAGGGTCATGGCAAGGGCAGGTTCTAGAATTGAGAAAATAAGCTTTTAGTTCATTTTTAAAGTGTGAGATGTGGGAGATTGAACGTAAGTCAAGGGGAAGTTTGTTCCAAGCATGGGCAAGGGAGTGTTTGTAGAGTAGTTTGTCTACTGACCTTTTTGGGTGGTAGATATCAAGTAATTGTTGGTTAGAAGTACGGAGGGTCCGGGATGGGATGTAGATGGAGACTAAGGAAGATAGAGATGGACAGAAGGAGTGTTTATAAAGAATAGAGTGTAGCATATGAAATTGATAAGATAGCAGAAACAGGGGAAGTTCAAGCCATTGAAGAGAGTTTAAAGAAATGTAGTGGTGTGAGTTATATGGGGAGTTAGTAATGAATCTGGCTATTTTATGGTAAGTCTGTTTGTTTAGAGTGGAGGCCTGGATATTGGTAAGAACTGAGGCGGTGTATAAGAGGGAGGGGAAGAGGAGTGCCTGGCCCAGGATAAGTCTAGATTCAGAGGTTAGAAATTTTTTGTTCCGATATAGCAGACCTAGTTTCTGGTTTGTTTTTTTTATACATTGGAGTAGAAAAATCTTTATACCGGATCGGTCGAGGCCCGGGTTAACAACGACCGCCACCAGTACTGTTAGCCTACAGGGTGCTGGCGGAAATTGGGCTACTGTTGGCTGAAGGAGGAGAAGAGGCGGAAGACATGGCCAAAGGCAGGAGGAGAGGAGAAAGGCTAGGACTGTGGTAGTGAGGGTCGGAACTTTGAATGTTGGCAGTATGACTGGTATAGGGAGAGAGCTAGCTGATATGATGGACAGAAGGAAGGTTGGTATATTGTGTGTGCAAGAAACCAGATGGAAGGGGAGTAAGGCTAGGTGTATCGGAGGTGGGTTCAAATTGTTTTGTCATGGTGTGAATGGGTGAGAAATGGCGTAGGAGTTATTCTGAAGGAACAGTATGCTGAGAGTGTTTTGGAGGTGAAAAGAGTGTCGGATAGAGTGATGTTTATGAAGCTGGAAATTGATGGTGTAATGATGAATGTTGTTAGTGCGTATGCTCCACAAGTTGGGTGTGCAATGGATGAGAAAGAAAAATTTTGAAGTGAATTGGATGAAGTGGTGATGACTGTACCCAAGGGTGAGAGAGTGGTGATTGGAGCAGATTTCAGTGGGCATGTTGGTGAAGGGAACAGAGGGGATGAGGAAGTGATGGGTAGGTATGGTGTTAAACAAAGGAATGCAGAAGGTCAGATGGTAGTGGATTTTGCGAAAAGAATGGACATGGCTGTGGTGAATACGTATTTTAACAAGAGGGAGGAGCATAGGGTGACATACAAGAGTGGAGGAAGATGCACACAGGTGGATTATATCTTATGTAGGAGGGCCAGTTTGAAGGAGATTGGAGACTGTAAAGTGGTGACCGGAGAAAGTGTTGTTAGGCAGCATAGGATAGTGATTTGTAGGATGACGTTGGTTATCAAGAAGAGGAGGAGGAGTGTGAGGGCAGCACCAAGGATCAAGTGGTGGAAACTGAAAAAGGGTAATTGTGAGGTGGAGTTCAGGGATGAGTTAAGGCAGGCACTGGGTGGCAGTGAAGATTTACCAAATAGCTGGGTAACTACAGCAGAGCTAGTAAGGGAGATGGCTAGAAAGGTGCTTGGTATCACATCTGGACAGAGGAAGGATGACAAGGAGACATGGTGGTGGAATGAGGAAGTACAGGAGAGTATACAGAGAAAGAGGTTGGCAAAGAAGAAGTAGGATTGTCAGAGAGATGAAGAAAGTAGACAGGAGTATAAGGAGATGAGGTGCATGGCAAAGAGAGAGGTGGCGAAGGCTAAGGATAAGGCATATGAAGAGTTGTATGAAAGGTTGGACACTAAGGAGGGAGAAAAGGACCTGTACCGATTGGCTAGACAGAGGGTCCGAGCTAGGAAAGATGTGCAGCAGGAAAAGGTGATAAAGGATAATGAGGAAAACATACTCACAAGCGAGGAGAGTGTGTTGAGGAGATGGAAAGAGTACTTTGAGGGGTTGATGAATGAAGAGAATGAGAGGGAGAGAAGGTTGGATGATGTAGGGATAGTGATTCATGAAGTACAATGGATTAGTAAGGAGGAAGTAAGGATAGCTATGAAAAGAATTAAGAATGGAAAGGCTGTTGGCCCAGATGACATACCTGTGGAAGCATGGAGGTGTTTAGGTGAAATGGCAGTGGAGTTTTTAACCAGATTGTTTAATGAAATCTTGGAAAGTGAGAGGATGCCTGAGGAATGGAGAAAGTGTTTTGGTACCGATTTTTAAGAATAAGGGTGATGTGCAGAGCTGTAGTAACTACATAGGGATAAAATTGATCAGTCACAGCATGAAGTTATGGGAAAGAGTAGTGGAAGCAAGGTTAAGAAGGGACGTGATGATTAGTGATCAGCAGTATGGTCCATGCCAGGAAGGAGCACTACAGATGCAATCTTTGCTCTGAGAGTGTTGATGGAGAAGTACAGAGAATGTCGGAAGGAGTTGCATTGTGTTTTTGTAGACTTAGAGAAAGCATATGACAGGGTGCCTAGAGAGGAGTTGTGATATTGTATGAGGAAGTCAGGAGGTGTCAGAAAGGTATGTAAGAGTGGTACAGGATATGTACAAGGGTAGTGTGACAGCAGTGAGGTCTGCGGTGGGAGTGATGGATGCGTTTAAGGTGGAGTTGGGGTTACATCAAGGATCAGCTCTGAGCCCTTTCTTATTTGCAATGGTGATGGACAGGCTGACAGACAAGAGTCCCCGTGGACTATGATGTTTGCAGATGACATTGTGATCTTAGTGAGAGTAGGGAACAGGTGGAGGAGACCCTGGAGAGATGGAGATATGCTCTAGAGAGAAAAGGAATGAAGGTCAGCAGGACTAAGACAGAATATATGTGTGTGAATGAGAGGGAGGATAGAGGATTGGTGAGGATGCAAGGAGTAGAGGTGGCGAAGGTGGATGAGTTTAAATACTTGGGGTCAGTAGTTCAGAGTAACGGTGAGTGTGGAAGAGAGGTGAAGAAGAGAGTACAGGCAGGATGGAGTGGGTGGAGAAGAGTGTCAGGAGTAATTTGTGACAGACGAGTACCTGTAAGAGTGAAACGGAAGGTCTACAAGAGGGTAGTGAGAGCAGCTATGTTATATGGGTTGGAGACAGTGGCATTGACAAAAAGGCAGGAGTTTGAGCTGGATGTGGCAGAATTAAAGATGTTAAGGTTTGCACTGAGTGTGACGAGGGTGGACAGGATTAGGAATAAGTATATTAGAAGGTCATCCCAGGTTGGAAGGTTTGGAGACAAAGCCAGAGAGGCACGATTACGTTGGTTTGGACATGTGCTGAGGAGGGATGCTGAGTATATTGGGAAAAAGATGCTAAGGATGAAGCTACCAGGTAACAGGAAAAGAGGAAAGCCTAAGATAAGGTTTATGGATGTGGTGAGAGAGGACATGCAGGTGGTTGGTGTGACAGAGCAAGATGTAGAGGATAGGAAGAAATGGAAACAGGTGATCTGCTGTGGCGACCCCTAACGGGAACAGCCGAAAGAAGATGATGATGGAGTATGTGTAGGTTCAACTTGAGTTCTTCATCGATAATGACCCCTAGGAGTTTTGTGTGGGTGTCAGGTTGGATGTTTGTATTGTTAGAAGATGTAATAAAAAAGGAAGTTTTGTGATGAGAAAGAGAACAGGGAAGGAAAAGTAGGAGTTTGGTCTTTTTGGGATTTAGGATCAATAAGTTGTGAGAGAGCCATTGTTCAGTGGATAGTAGGGCCTGTTGGGTCAGGGAGTGTAGTTCAGGAATGTTATTTGAGATGGATATGTGTGGAGTCTTTGGCATACTGAATAAGGGAGGATTCTTTGCATGAGGTGTAAAGATCATTGGTGAAGATGTTAAATAAAAAGGGTCCCAAGATGGAGCCTTGGGGAACACCAGTGGAGATGGGAAGGAAAGGTGAGGAGGATGAGAGCCATTTGACAGATTGTTCCCTGCCAGATAGGTAACTATTAAACCACGCAAGTGCGGAGGGGGATAGGTGAAGATTTGCGAGTGTGGATAGTAGTAGAGGATGAGAGACAGTATCAAAGGCTTTGGAGAGATCTAGGAAGAGACAGGAAATGAGTTTATTGTTGTCTAGGGCCTCTGCAATGATATGAGTGAAGGAGAGGAGGGCAGTGGTGGTGCTGTGGTGAGGACGAAATCCATGTTGGGTAGGGGTAAGTAAGTGGTGTGTGAGTAGGTGATTGAGAAGCTGTGAGTCAATACATTTTTCTAATATCTTGGAGAGGGGGGGACAGAATGGCAGTGGGTTGGTAGTTTTGAGGGGCCAGTGGAGTTTCCACCTTTAGGCCAGTGGAGTTTCCACCTTTATGAAGAGGGATAGTGAAGAAAGATTTCCAAAGGGTGGGGACAGTTGATTCCAGAATAGATCGATTAATTAGTATAGATACAGGATAGGCAATTGAGTCAGCAGCAAGTTTGAGGAATGTAGGAGATAGATTGCCAGTGGAAGGAGAGCAAGGTTTTAGCTTGAGTAGTAGAGATTTGATGTAAGTAATGGGAACTGGCTCAAAAGAAAACAAAGTTGTGTTAGTGGGACTTGGAGAGGTGTGTGTCGAAGTAGAGTTTGGCTTAGAGGTTACCAGATTTTGGATGGATGAGATAAAGTGTTTATTCAGGAGGGTAGCTGTTTCCTAAGAGGAAGAGTTAGGGTATGGGGAGGGATTAGAGGGCTTTCCAGGATAGAGAATGTTGTTGAGAGTTGACCAAAATTTTTGAGGATTGGATTTGTTGTTAAGCTGAGCAGAGCTATAGTATAACTTTTTGTCATTAGTTGCATGTTTTTTTGCAAGGTTCCTCAGTTGCCTGTATTTTTGAAGAAAAGGTGGTTGTTTAGTTTTAGTCCAGGTTTTCCAAGCATGATCTCTTTGTTTCATAAGGGACCTAGTCTCTTTGGAGAGCCAGGGAGCATGGTTTGATTTTACTCTGATCTTCCTAGAGGGAGCTAAGGAGTTTAGAGTATTCATGAAGATGCTATTGAAAGTGCTTACAGCATCGTTTAGGGGGAGGTGTTTTAGGATGGACCAATCTATGTTGTTGTTCTATGAGAATGGAGTTAAATTGGGATAAATTGAAAGTCGATAGTTTTCGACAGTCTTTGATAAGGTGGGGTTTAGGAATATGGGAGTAGTGTCTTAAGATGGTGGTAGGGAGATGATCACTGAGGGGGTCAGGTAAGGTGGTGGGATTGTGGCATTGGTGGGGGGAATTGGTAAGAATCCAGTCTATGATGGAGCTGGAAGTGGAATTTTTATGGAAGCGAGTGGGAGATGTTATAAGTTGGTGGAAGCCGTGTAGGTGGATACTGAGTTGGGGGGGAGTCAGTTGTGAGTTTGGACCAATCAATGTTGACATCACCAAGGATAAGTGTCTCATATGGTATGTTGTGGGAGAACCAGGATAGGATATTTTCAAGAATGGGCAGATTGTTACCAGGAGGAAGGTAGATAGAGGCAATTGCAAGTTTTTTGTGGGGATTCAGATGGCAGTTAAGGATGATGATTTCAGCTGGGAGGACGTCAGGAATTGGGGAAGGGTATGGTGAGAGGTTAAGAATGTTTGAGTAGTGGATGGCCACGCCACCACCTTTTTTTACAGGTCTATCAGATCGGAAGATATTGTAACTTGGTGGGAGTATTTCACTATTTGAGATTTTTGGCTTAAGCCAGGTTTCAGATAGGGAGAGGATGTGAGGGGTATTGAGAGCTATCCATGAGTGAAGCTCAGTGACTTTATTTGCTAGACCCTGAATATTCACTGAGTAAATAGTTTAAGTATTTGGATGGAGATGATTGTTGTGACTGAGGTTGGTGACTGTTAGAGGAGTAAGATGGGGACAGTGTAGAGGTAGTTTTGGGGAGAGAAGAGGGGCCAGGGTTGAGATGAATATCTCCAGAACAAAGTAGGTTTTTAGTGAGGAGAGAGTGTGTAGTAGATGCTAGATTGAGTTTGTATAGTTTTGACTTAGCTTTGTGAGAAGGTTTAGAAACCTGTATTATGGATAGTTTATATAGACTTGAGGTAGAGGTAATAAAGATATTAGGGGAGATAGTAAAAGATGAAGTAGTTGGATATATGTTGTATGAGTGAGAAGTTGGTGAACATAGGAGTGGGTCAGAGAGATTGGTGTGGTAAGAGGTGTAGATAGAGAGAATAAGGAGTAATGTAGAAGATATTAGAAAATAATTCATGTTGGAATAAAATATGGTCACTTATGCCTCAGTGTCAAATAAATTGTTAAAATCAGACTGTAAAAATCATTAGGCTTTTCAAAATGACAGTCAATAACACAGGATGCTCAGGTTCAAACAATATTGCTTTACTAATGTACATTAGGAGGCAAAAAACTATACAAAAACAAGTATAGAGTTTTGACTGACTCTATACAGGAAATACCCTCAATTATATACCATTTGCAATCAGCTTTTGCCCACCTTACTGACGTGGTCAGTCACAGGGCATTTACATCACTATAGTCCATAATACTTCATTTATAAGAAGATGCTTAGGTAATGTTTTTAAAAACTTTCCCATGAGAATAACACAGCCTTGCGAAGCACCTGGTCAGTTACAATGTCTTCCTGTAGATGTAGCTTCTTTCAAGGTTCTTAGATTAGTTCACACAATGGTTGGTTCTTTTCTTAATACGTTCCTTGGTCTCTCTGGTTAGCAGCTGCACACTATCTCTGATAGTGTTCACAAGGCCATCCTTCTCGGTGGAAGGAAGAAAGATATACATGCATACATATTTATTTCTCTCTGACCCAGCAGATTATAGTTACTGAAAGACATAAGCTTGCTGAGCTGGCTACTGCCAGGGTCAGAGGTTAACCACACTGCAGCTAAGTTTCAAACAGTTACATGCAAAATCATTTCTACTGCCATATTGTTAAATAGAATCAAATGCATTACATATTATACTGTTTCTAAACTCTGCACTACATATATGTTTAAGTACATATTCTTCTAACAGTTTATATATGTCTAAGTACATATTTTTCTAGCATTCTGTATATGTTTAAGTACATATTCTTCTAACAGTTTATATATGTCTAAGTACATATTTTTCTAACATTCTCCCTCCTTTTAATGCTTTTTATTCTATTCAGAAACATAAACAATATTATTTCATTCCCTAGTCTCTTCCTCTCCGGAACTTTCAACCAGGCAAGTCATTTGTTTTATATTTCAGAAAGAATTTCATTTGGTATCAACAGGTTCAACTCCAGGTCTTGATACATAGTCTCAGTTACAGATACATCAACGAAATCTCTAACTAATCTTTTCACACAAGGTATCCCAAGAACAAACACATGCTCCCAATATGAGCAAAACTACACAAATAGCTATCAAAAGATTCATTAGGATTGAACCCCACCCCCCAAAAAGATTCTGGAAAAAGTTCGTCAGTGGGTTTGGGCCTGGTTCCGCCATTGCTGATACTTGCTGAATTACCTCTAGGTGGTCATTGATTTCATGCTCATTGTCTGGGATGTACTCACAGCATTCTTCTTTGATAAGCGCGCATGTACCACCTCTCGCCGCTAGGGTGAAGTCAAGAGCCATTCGGTTCTGTAATACAACAGTTCTCATTGCATTTAGTTCATCAGTCACAAGTTCGAGAGCAGAAAAAGTCGCATTACTCATTACTTCGAGACGTTTCGACAATTTTCTCAATTCCCAGATCAATTTGACTGCTCCATAGGCTGGGATTATTCCAGCCCAGGATATAACACTGTCACTCAAGTCCATATGAGTCAATTTCTCTTTATCCTTTACGGTTGAATGATCTTTCCAATCAGCTTCGATTTTACCCACTGGATTAGCAGGTTTCTTGACTGAGTTCCCAGTTTTTTGAGCTATATCTCTCACATTCCGTATCTTACCCAGAGGCAATTCTGCAGTATGTCTTATTGCTGGAACCAGATAACCCAAAAAACAACTGCCGGACCAATTCTCAGGTAACCACTTATATGCCTTTTTCCCACAAACAAAATAACAATTTTCTACTTTAGTACTGATGCGGGTTAACTCTGAATGAAACATTTTCCTGTCTATAACAGACAATTGTTTATACAATTCAGGATTTTTCTGTACATCTTTCAATGTTGTTTTCATTAAGGTCAAATACTGAATCATAATTCTGCTACAACTAATACTCTGATCTTTTGCTTTTATATAACATTTATAAGACACAGTTATGTTGCAATTACTCCAACCAACTTGGAGCGTATCATTTTTGTAAAAACAAACATTTCCCTTTTGTGTAACAGGTAAATACAGTGCCACTTTGTCCTGTGATCTCACAGAACCTGTATCAAAAAGTAAATTCTCCCAAGTCTCATTTATCCCCAAAGGGACAGCGGACATCAAAAGTCCTCCATATGCTGTAGGTATGGCTGTACAAACCCAACAATTTGAAATGTTCATAGTCTCTACATACACACGTTTCATAGCTAGGTATGTGTTAAAGTTTGGATGCCAATCTGTGGCCAGTCCATCACGTTTCGTTACTTTTATCTGTGTAGTTATTTGCAGGAAAACCCCCAACAAAAGAAAAGTCACTACCAACATGGTTAATAAGTGTATGATCAGTAGGACAGTAAACCAATGTCTTTGGGGTTGCTTTGTACTTTTATACACTCTGCCCTTGGCCATTCTGTTTTTGTGATATATCAGCTACAAAACTTTTGTCTAACTGGAAATTCTTTACCGGCTTGCAGTGAGTCAGGTGAACACAGGACGACCTCTCCGCAACCTTTACTGCAGTAGGCGTTGCTAACAGTACTTGGTACGGACCTTCCCACTTAGGACTCATCCAGTTTTTCTTTTGATGACTTTTATCCACACCCAGGATCCTGGGGCTAGCACTGCGTCCGGTTTTGTCTGTTCTTTATCTGCAAAAGAGTTTAACTGAAAAACAGTCTTATTGGTTAACAATCTTTTCATGTAACTGGCTAATGAGCCATCGACCTCCAGCTCTGCAGGCATAAGAGCTTTCCACTGTGGCACATAATATGCCCTTCTAAATACTACTTCAAAGGGAGTCAAGCCCTTTACATTTGGAACTGTTCTCATGCTCAGCAATGCTAGAGGTAAACAGCAAATCCAATTCTTCTGAGTCTCACTCATCAACTTCCTTAACTTGTTTTTCAAAATCCCATTGTACCTCTCCACCAGTCCTGCTGACTGTGGGTGGTAAGCACAGTGATTCCTCAAGGAAATCCCAAAAAACCTCCCAAGTTGCTGAATTGTCTGATTGACAAAATGTGTCCCATTGTCACTATAGATCCTTTCCGGTATGCCAAATCTAGGAATTATTTCCTTTACTAGGGCCTTTGCCACTGTTGCTGCATCCGGATTCCTGGTTGGAAAAGCTTCTACCCATTTTGAAAACATATCTATGATCACTAAACAGTATTTCTTTCCTTCACATTTATTCAACTCTATGAAGTCCATACAAATAGTATGGAACGGATATGGTGGTGTAGGAAACTCCTTGCTTGGTTTGAATGCTCCCTGTGCATGATGTTTACTGCAAATATGACATGCTGCACAAAAGTTTTGTGTGTAGTTGAATCCATTATGTCTGGAATATTCTGTTAACTAACTGTACCATCCCCTGTTGAGACATGGCTCTGCCCATGGCTCAACAAAGCCACATATCTAAATAAATTAGATGGTAATATCGGCTTTCTCTCTTTGGAGATGTACAATCCGTCTTCAAGGATTGCTCCTCGCCTTAC
Organism: Protopterus annectens; assembly: GCF_019279795.1. Lineage (NCBI taxonomy): Eukaryota > Metazoa > Chordata > Ceratodontiformes > Protopteridae > Protopterus > Protopterus annectens. The sequence goes on from NC_056726.1 coordinate 453,486,954, forward strand.
CCACTTCTGTTTTTCTGTTTCGTAGTTAATGTTTGCATTGTTTTTAACATTTCTAAATCTAAAATCTCAGAGGGTTGTAATTCCTCATTCAAAAGTAAAGTTTCTGAGTCTGAGGCTGCTTGCTCGCAGCTGCATCAGCTCGTGCATTACCTTTGAAATCTTATCTTGTTGCTTTGTATGAGCTGCACATTTACAAATAGCTACTTTAGTAGGTAACTGAATAGAGTCTAATAAATTCAAGATCAGTTGCGCATGATTGATCGGTTTACCAGTGGATGTTATCATTCCCCTATTCTTCCACTGCTGCGCAAAAACATGCACTGTGGAGAAAGCATACTGACTATCAGTATATATGTTCACACATCTGTCCTTCGCTAGAGTGCAAGCTCGTGTTAAAGCTATCAATTCTGCTGCTTGAGCAGACAAGTTAGGCTGCAGGGGTTGGGCTTTTACAATCCCAACATCAGTAACCACTGCATAACCCACTAGATTTTTTCCTGTAGGACCCTTCCTACATGATCCGTCCACATAAAATGTTACCTCTGCATCAGCTAAAGGTATATCAGTAAGATCCTGTCGGGGTAAAGTTATTTGCTCCATTTCCTGTAGGCAACTGTGTGGTGTGCCATCCACAGGAGTCGGAAGCAACGTTGATGGATTTAATGTCGTACAACGTTCAATCACCATGTGAGGTTGACTCAGCAGTATGGTCATACAAGAAAGATGTCTAGCCGGAGACAAAAATGCAATTTTCTCTTGCAGTAAAATTATCGCAACTGCATGAGGCACCCTCAAGGTAAGAGGGTGAAATAATACCATTGAGGCCGAAGCCTGTACTGCCATGGCAGCTGCAACAACTGCCTGTACACAATGTGGCAACGACCGTGCCACTGGGTCCAACTGTGATGAATAGTAAGCTATGGGGCGTTGCTTATTCCCATGCTGTTGCATCAGAACTGACGTCATATACCCCTGCTTACAATCTACAGTCTGAAAAAATCTCTTATGATAATTCGGAAGCCCCAAAACTGATGATGAAGCTATCAATTGTTTTAGCCTGCAGAAGGCTGCTTCTGCCACTGGAGTCCAATGTAGTATATCTTGTGCTGCCATAGGTGTTTTAAATATTAAATCAGCCAATGGAGCCGACTCCACAGCATAGTTTGGTATCCAACTTTGACAAAAATTAGTCGTCCCCAGGAAGGACATAATTTCCTTCTTGGTAGTTGGCTTGGGAGCTTGTAAAATTGCTACCTTTTTATCTTCATCTAATGTTCTACCCCCCTTGGATATCACATATCCCAGGTACTTGACCTGTGTTTTCCAAAGTTGCAATTTATGCTTGTTTACTTTATGTCCCTGTTCTGCTAAAAACCTCAATAATGCTATCGTATCTTCCCTACACTGTTGCTGGGTAGGGGCCGCAAGCAGGATGTCATCCACATAAAGTAGAACTTGACTGCCCCCTGGTGGAGTAAATCCCGCCAGGTTGCTAGCCATCTCCTGTGCGAATATTGTTGGACTTTCACAGTATCCCTGTGGTAGTCGAGTATAGGTGTATCTGTTACCCTGAAGTGTAAAAGCAAACCAATACTGACTATCCGGATGTATAGGTATTGAAAAGAAAGCATTGCTTATATCTATCACGGTAAAATACTTCTGTTCTGGCTTCAAATCATTCAATAAAGTGTGCGGGTCTGGCACCGTAGGTGCCCTAGGTATTATTGCATCATTTACAGCTTGTAAATCCTGTACCATCCACCATTCCCCGTTTGCTTTCCTAACAGGAAATAGAGGGGTATTACATGGTGAATCCAAAGATTCTACCAGTACTCCTTTCTTAAGTAATGCTGCTATTATAGGCTTAATTCCCTGCTCTGCATCTCTTCTCAAAGGGTATTGTTTCTTTTGTGGTCTAAATGCTGACTTTGGTGTGATAGTTACTGGACCTGCTGTCCGAATAAGCCCTACATCTGATTTCCCTGTTGACCAAAGAATGCTTGGTATATCACACAAAGCTTTTTCTTCCTCTTCCAGTAGGAACATCAATCAGCTGTCCTCACTTTGTTGTAAGTGTACAGCTGGACGTGCTTATGCTACCCAATTCAGTTTTTGCTTTTGTATTCCTTGTTCTGACAACTCTAAGTCAGTTTGCCTTTCCCATCTTGTCACTTTTTCACCTAGATCTACCCATCTGGCATTTTTATGTTTGGTTAAACTGACATGCGGTAGCCAGTTGGACTTATACAGTCCCGTGAATTCCTGGGGTAATGAACAACTCACCACACTATTACCCTCAGTATCCCAGTACAGGGTTCGTAATACTAACCTATTTGCAGGATTTCTGAACAATTTCTCCTCATATTCTTTATCAGGTCCTGGTGTACTACAATAGTACAAAGTACAATGTAACAAGTGCTGTTGATCAATGTGAGGGGAGGGTACCTTACTGATGGCTACGTTCATCAGTTCTTCGGTTACTGCCCCTGGACCAGTCGTAACTAGGTCCTGGCTGTACCAATAGTAGGCTTCACCCTCCGATCGCATCACAAAAGTATCCATTTGTCTTTGTGCCTCCATACCTTTCATGGTAGGAACTACTGCTATGCCAAAAAGCTGCATAAGGTCTCTTCCCAGTAAATTCACTGGACATTTGGCAGAAAGTACTATCTTACTTCTCTGGGTCATACCTGAAATAGGGTCAGTTATTGCTATATCATGGGAAAGTGGTTCCCTGTATAGCTGTCCGTTTGCTGCTTTCACTAATTTATAATCAGGTGATTCAGAGTGTTCCGGTAACTTTGAAGGATGTATCAAAGTTCGTGATGCCCCTGAATCACACAAAAATTTTACTTCCCTCCCCTCCACCAGAAGTGTAACTTCTGGTTTCGTGTCCGCCAAATAGAGCTCTAAGCTCAACAAGGCTAAATCTAAAACTTCACTTTCCTCATCACCTACTTGCACTTCCTCTATTCCAACTACTGTGTTAACATTTTCTCCCTGCTCATTACTCTCTCCTGATGACTGTTGAACGTTATGACTATCATATAGTCAATCCTCATCACTCCTATCCTTCCCTTCTGTAGTCGTTTTTTTATTCGATCTGCAATCCCTTGCTAAATGTCCTTTCTTCCCGCACTTGAAGCATTCACCTTTTCTTTTCCTCTCCTCAAAAACCTCTGAGTCTCTGTCAGAGCGCTTATTGCTCTGAGCGTTTTTCCTCCCCTTTTTACCTGACTGTACTACAAAGACTTCTGCTCCGTCTTCAGCTGTGAAGACCTGCGTCTTCTTTTTTCTTACTGTTAAAGTGTCTTTTAGCATGCCTAGCATACTCCAGTAAGGCTTGTAGCCTACTGCTCGATGATCTATCATATGCTTTGTAATAAAGCTACTGATAGGGGCAATGCAACCTTTTAAAAATGCATTTTTCAATTGTTGTTCATATGAGCTATCATTTTTCTGATTTTCGGGAATAGGCATACCGCTATGGTTATTAAAACATTCTAATAATCTACCAAAGTACCCATCCACAGATTCATTGTCCTGTTGTATACACTGATTAATACAGGTCCAATCTGCTCTAGGTTTCCATTTTTCAGTAATTCGGTCCGTAAGACCCTTCAACCTAGTGTCTAACTCTGCGTCACTATGTAGGAGGGGCTTGAGTTGCGCGTCACTCGCATTCCAGGTGCCACAAACCATGTGCCAGTCTGGGCCAATAATTTGTCTAATAACTTTCTCTACTTCTTCCCCATTTAAGTGGTAACTCAATCACATACCTTGTAAATCTTGTATAAACTTTTCATGATTAATTTTCGGATGGGGAATCCCCTCTGTAGCCTTCCGGATATCTTCCGGTGTCCATGGTCTATATACTAAGAGGGTTGGGTCTTGGCCTTCCTGTCCTGCCTGAGGGTTCGGTACTTCAATTAATGGACAGATTTCTTCACTCTCTTCTAGTGAGTCCCTCACTTGAGTGTCCCTAAGTGTTTTATGTGTTCGGGATCTAGTCTCAATAGGTTCTCTTACAAATGGTTGTTTAAATGCCCCTGTTGCCTCAGGATAACGTGGGGGACCAGCCTGTCCTCCGCTTCATATCCTGGGTAAAGTATCGTGGTGGCGGAGGGGGGCCGCTACTACTATATTATTATCTTCTTTATCTAAGAATAATGCTTTCACATTTTTAACCTTCTGTTCCCCTTGGTTTACTTCCTCAGTCCACCTGTGTGCTTGAGGAATACCCAACTGTCGCTGCTTTTAAGCCTGACCCTCTCGTCAGATTTTAACTGTTTCAAAAGTTTCACTAACGAAATTTTGCCTAATTTACCATCAAATTCATATTTCTTAACCCATTTTGCAAAATATCTCACATTATCTGCTCTCTGCAATTGCATATATTTCGCATCATCCGTCAAAGGCGGATCTCGCGATCTTTTAGTGCACTGATTTCCCATGTCTTAAAAAGACTGTTACGTAACCCTTCTCTTGTACCACGTGGTATCTTTTTCCCTATATCCACAGTAGTGTCTAGAATGACTGTTTACTTTGCTTTGTTTTTTTTCCTGATCTATGACTCAACGTACAGTACTTCAATACGTTCTCGTCCTGCTATCACAAATCTCAATAACAGTACAGTGTAACCTGGTCCCTGATCTAAAACAAAGACAAAGAGGGAAACTCTCCTTACCTGAGCCTCCCGTTTATGACTGCACGTTTTCTTCTTGGGATCCAGTTTTCCGCTTTTCAGCCACAGATCAGAAAGTGGACAGCCTCTTTACACACAACAATTCAGTCGGAGGTCTTTTCACTCAAGAAGAACCATTTGTTTTGGCAGCTTCTCCTGTGCAGATTTATTACCACCCATGTACTCTGACCTGCAGCTTACCAAGGGAATTCCGGCTTAAGAAGGACCAAAATGTCAAATAAATTGTTAAAATCAGACTGTAAAAATCATTAGGCTTTTCAAAATGACAGTCAATAACACAGGATGCTCAGGTTCAAACAATATTGCTTTACTAATGTACATTAGGAGGCAAAGAACTATACAAAAACAAGTATAGAGTTTTGACTGACTCTATACAGGAAATACCCTCAATTATATACCATTTGCAATCAGCTTTTGCCCACCTTACTGACATGGTCAGTCACAGGGCATTTACATCACTATAGTCCATAATACTTCATTTATAAGAAGATGCTTAGGTAATGTTTTTAAAAACTTTCCCATGAGAATAACACAGCCTTGCGAGGCACCTGGTCAGTTACAATGTCTTCCTGTAGATGTAGCTTCTTTCAAGGTTCTTAGATTAGTTCGCACAATGGTCGGTTCTTTTCTTAATACGTTCCTTTGTCTCTCTGGTTAGCAGCTGCACACTATCTCTGATAGTGTTCACAAGGCCATCCTTCTCGGTGAAAGGAAGAAAGATATACATGCATACATATTTATTTCTCTCTGACCCAGCAGATTATAGTTACTGAAAGACATAAGCTTGCTGAGCTGGCTACTGCCAGGGTCAGAGGTTAACCACACTGCAGCTAAGTTTCAAACAGTTACATGCAAAATCATTTCTACTGCCATATTGTTAAATAGAATCAAATGCATTACATATTATACTGTTTCTAAACTCTGCACTACATATATGTTTAAGTACATATTCTTCTAACAGTTTATATATGTCTAAGTACATATTTTTCTAGCATTCTGTATATGTTTAAGTACATATTCTTCTAACAGTTTATATATGTCTAAGTACATATTTTTCTAACACTCAGACATAGGACTTGACAGCACATAGAAGGGCCCATGATTTGCTGGACTGGCTGCACATGCAGGTATCATCGGTAATATATTCTACTGTAAGCTATACTGCAACAGTCAAAAGCAGGAGATCTACTGTTATGGTAAGGTCTTGTACAACTATACTTTCCAGATAACCTAATTTGAAATAATCATAAATACAGGCATCCAGAAAGTAGCAGGTGTTTGGGCTGGAGGATGGAGTAGTAGGTGAAGTGTCAGCTTGAGGGCCCCATCAAAATCGTCCAAATTGTGCACAAGAATTGCTAAGGCTGGACTTTCTTGGTTTGATTCCCCTTAATCTCCCTAGCATGTAATGTGTCTTTGAATAAGTCCTTTATTTAATCAGAGAGTGCTCCTAGGTTGCTGCTGAAAAATGGCGCTTATGCTCAGTCACAGTGGTATTACCAGGTTAACAAACAAAAGTTGCATATATATAAATATATATATATATATATATATATATAATATGTATGTGTGTGTGTGTGTGTATATATATATATATATATATGCATATATATATATATATATATATGTATATATATATCTATATCTATATATATATATATATATATATATATATATATATATATATATACACATATATATAGGTATACTTGACATGATCAAAATGTTAGTAGACCGACTTTTACAACACCGAGACCAAAAAAGTGAAAACTCACAAACCTGACACATGCACAAAACCGAAACAAGAAAATCTTGACTTACCTCCCAGTAAAAGCAATTGCGAAACTAAAATCTAACACCATAGCAACAGTACGCTACTGTTTAAAACAAAATAAACTACATACCTAACCTCACCTACATCCTGCCTTCCAACCAGTACCTGTATAGCCAAAGAAAATCCCATTGAATATTCATGACAGAATCTATAGCACAGACATGAATATTCATTACAAATTCTTAAATTCAATAAATACTTTTACATTTTTACAGGGAGACGCACCCCCATACCCCCTGCAAATTAAATATATCAAGTCCGAGATCACACTACAGTGCAGTAATGAGTGGATTTTCTGTTCGCTCAGCTTGGACAATCGGCGTTTGAAATGTTCAGTCTTCTGAACTTCAGTATAGTGACGTTTCACTCATGTGAAGCTTCACTTTTTTGGTCTCTGTGTTGTAAAAGTCGGTCTACTGACATTTCATTCATGTCAGGTAGACCCATATATATATATATATATATATATCTGACAGTGTCATCAGCATACCAAACCTACCATGTCTCATCACTTCTGAAGGCAGATGTCTGTTTTGTGGGTCCTACTTGGTAATACTAAATTTAAAAAAGGCTAATTTATTCTGCCTTTTCTTACAAGTTGAATATACTATACAAATTATGCTTATACTCAGACATGCTGCGTTTTATTTTGTTGTTTTCTGCATCATCAAGACTGCATTTTCCAGGTGTTGACCCTGTATTGTTTTAGCCTAAGCATGTTGTGAGGGAACGAAGTGCTACTTGTTTCCTTTTCAGTAACATGCTGTTTTTGCATATGTTCAAGGCATAAAAAAATGTACATCCCTTTCACAAATAATATTGTAAAAATAGAGAGATGTTCCTTAGATAATGATAGTTTCACAATGTTAGTATGTGTTACATTTCCTTATTTTGAAAACATATGAAGCAAGTTGTTTAAATATGTTAAATTCTGTTTTCTCATGTTATGTTTAACGACTTGTCTTCTAGCTGTAGAAGGTCACGTAATTCACTGGATTGAAAGCAAAGCCTCATTTGGTGATGAATGTAGCCACCAGTCTTACCTGCATGACCAGTTCTGGAGTTACTGGAATAGGTAGGCCTCCATTAAGTTTAAGTATTTACTGAGAAAAATATTAAGCTGTTGTCATTATCCTCATGAATTTCAGCCTCAGCAAATAAAAGGAGTGCATTTATCTGCATAAAAGCATACTCTTACATTTTGACTTGTCAGCTTGATTGAAATATTTCTTACTTCCTTTTAATCATGCCTCATTTAAGACTATCTGTTTTTATCTTGCCCTGTAAATGTATACCATGTGACAGTTTAACTGGCATATTCTGAAGCACATAGCACATGATTTGTTAGAAGTATTACTACAAAATGAAGTTTGTATTTTCAATTTTGAGTGTAGTCTTAGGAAAAAAAACCTTTAGATAATGAGGGCCTAGTCTTCAGTGATTTATATACTTCTGGTCACAGATACTGAAAAACTTAAAAAGAAATGTCATGCATTTTTACTGTTGGACCTTTTACATTAATTAATTTCTATATATGTGTATTCTAATATCTGTCCCCAAGAACATTTAAGTAATTTATACAGAAAAAAGTGTTTTGCGCAAAGATTGTATAGAAATGAAAACTATAGAAGTGTGTTAGAAAGAGTGCCTGCCAAGAGCATGTCATGCTTTCTATAGAGAGACAGTCTAGTATCAGGAGATATAGTTTCCTTTAGCTCCACCAGCACAATAAGTATTTTGCAGATTATTCAATACACTAAGCTGGAGAGGTTACAAGTGTGTGTTAGGCAGAATGAGAACAGACTTGGCACAACCCGCAAAATGAACATACAAAAGGCTACATAGATTCACGTAAAAAGATGCAGTGTAATGCATGTAGAGTATGCATTTCTGTGAGAAAAATACACAGTAGATAGGTCATGTGAAGAAAATTAAATGTGAAATGCAGTTTTAATTTCCCCTGTCATATTGTCTTAAAATAGATAAATGTTGTGAGAAAACAGTTAGGTAGCTACTGAAATGCACATACTTATTTGGTACTTTAACATTTTGTGTTTGATGAGCTCACGACCATCTTGTGCTTCTAGATACTACTATAACAAAATACTGTCAAAGGGGTCATGGTTTTTTTTAACAATCTTGCTGCCTTATGTGTCTGTTGTATTTAGACTCAGAATATGATGCTGTCATTCTAGTTTGAATCAGGCAACTCATTATTGCTGTCATAGGATCATAGGAGATTACTAGGCTATCGATCCGGAGGTCATTTTAATCCAATGTAATACAGTAGAGGTACTAGTCAGTCGGATGTTTTTTAAGGGTCTATATTATATGAAGGAAAGTTCATAATATCGAACGCTGTGAAGAGCGAAAATCCAAGACCTCAAAGTTCTTCTTGTGGGATCGCGGTACAGTGAAGGTCAGAATATTAGCCCTTTCCTGACTGTAGTGCTATCTTGGAGTTGGTATATATATTTAGCAGGGGGTTTGGGGGTCGCAGCCCCCCACAATTTTCACTCTTTAGAGAATTCGATATTATGAACTTTCATTCATATAATATAGACCCTTTTTTAAGCTACTTTATCTGATTTGCATATTAAAAGAAAAAAGAAGTATTAAATCCAGGAGTTACCCTACATAAGTCTTGGTTACGGCATTTTCTCGAGACATTTCATCACTGTCCCAGTCAGTCATGAGAGGCCTAAGA